>NW_026278405.1:0-30000 GCF_023373465.1 Oncorhynchus keta | reverse complement strand
CTTCCCCCTCGCTCTATCCCTCTCCCCTCGCTCTATCCCTCTTCCCCTCGCTCTATCCTCTTCCCCGCTTATCCCTCTCCCCCTCGCGCCTTATCCCTCTTCCCCTCGCTCTATCCCTCTTCCCCCTCGCTTATCCCTCACTTCCTCGCTCTATCCTCACCACCCCTCGCTCTATCCCTCACCCCCGCTCTATCCCTCACCCCCTCGCTCTATCCCTCACCCCCCGCCTTTCTCTCCCCCTCGCTTATCCCTCTTCCCCTCGCTCTATCCCTCTTCCCCTCGCTCTATCCTCTCCCCCCTCGCTCTATCCCTCTCCCCCTCGCTCTATCCCTCTTCCCCTCGCTCTATCCTCTTCCCCCTGGCGCTCTATCCCTCACCCCCTCGCTCTATCCTCACCACCCCTCGCTCTATCCTCACTCGCTCTATCCCTCACCCCCTCGCTCTATCCTCACCCCCCGCTCTATCCCTCACCCCCTCGCTTATCCCTCACTTTCGCTCTATCCTCTTCCCCCTCGCTCTATCCCTCTCCCCTCGCTCTATCCTCTCCCCTCGCTCTATCCCTCTCCCCCTCGCTCTATCCCTCTCTCTTTTTCCCCTCGCTCTATCCCTCTTTCTTCCCCCTCGCTCTATCCCTCTCTCTTCCCCTCGCTCTATCCCTCTCTCTCCCCCCCGCTCTATCCCTCTCTCTCTTTCCCCCTCGCTCTATCCCTCTCTCTTTCCCCCTCGCTCTATCCTCCCTCTTCCCCTCTCGCTCTTCCCCCTCCTCTATCCCTCTTCCCCCTCGCTCTATCCCTCTTCCCCCTCGCTCTATCCCTCTTCCCCTCGCTCTATCCCTCTCCCCCTCGCTCTATCCCTCTTCCCCTCGCTCTATCCCTCTTCCCCCTCGCTCTATCCCTCTTCCCCCCTCGCTCTATCCTCTTCCCCCGATCCTCTATCCCTCTCCCCCCTCGCTCTATCCCTCTCCCCCTCGCTCTATCCCTCTTCCCCCTGCTCTATCCCTCTTCCCCCTCGCTCTATCCCTCTCCCCCTCGCTCTATCCCTCTTCCCCCTCGCTCTATCCCTCTCCCCCCTCGCTCTATCCCTCTTCCCCCCTCGCTCTATCCCTCTTCCCCCTCGCTCTATCCCTCTCCCCCTCGCTCTATCCCTCTCCCCCCTCGCTCTATCCCTCTTCCCCCTCGCTCTATCCCTCTTCCCCCCTCGCTCTATCCCTCTCCCCCTCGCTCTATCCCTCTTCCCCCCTCGCTCTCTCCCTCTTCCCCCTCGCTCTATCCCTCTCCCCCTCGCTCTATCCCTCTTCCCCCCTCGCTCTATCCCTCTTCCCCCTCGCTCTATCCCTCACCCCCCCTCGCTCTATCCCTCACCACCCCTCGCTCTATCCCTCACCCCCTCGCTCTATCCCTCACCCCCTCGCTCTATCCCTCACCCCCCGCTCTATCCCTCTCCCCTCGCTCTATCCCTCTTCCTCGCTCTATCCCTCTTCCCCCTCGCTCTATCCCTCTCCCCCTCGCTCTATCCCTCTCCCCCTCCTCGCTCTATCCCTCTTCCCCCTCGCTCTATCCCTCTTCCCCCTCGCTCTATCCCTCACCCCCCCTCGCTCTATCCCTCACCACCCCTCGCTCTATCCCTCACCCCCCTCGCTCTATCCCCTCACCCCCTCGCTCTATCCCTCACCCCCCCGCTCTATCCCTCACCCCCTCGCTCTATCCCTCACCCCCGCTCTATCCCTCTTCCCCCTCGCTCTATCCCTCTCCCCCTCGCTCTATCCCTCTCCCCCTCGCTCTATCCCTCTCCCCCCTCATCTATCCCTCTCTCTTTCCCCCTCGCTCTATCCCTCTCTTTTCCCCCCTCGCTCTATCCCTCTCCCCTCCCTCTTCCCCCTCGCTCTATCCCTCTCCCCCTCGCTCTATCCCTCTCCCCTCGCTCTATCCCTCTCCCCCCCTCGCTCTATCCCTCTCCCCCTCGCTCTATCCCTCTCCCCCTCGCTCTATCCCTCTCTCTTTCCCCCTCGCTCTATCCTTCTCTTTTCCCCCCTCGCTCTATCCTCTCCCCCTCGCTCTATCCCTCTCCCCCTCGCTCTATCCCTCTCCCCCTCGCTCTATCCCTCTCTTTTCCCCCTCGCTCTATCCTCGCTCTATCCCTCTTCCCCCTCGCTCTATCCCTCTTCCCCCTCGCTCTATCCCTCTTCCCCCTCGCTCTATCCCTCTTCCCCCTCGCTCTATCCCTCTTCCCCCTCGCTCTATCCCTCTCCCCCTCGCTCTATCCCTCTTCCCCTCGCTCTATCCCTCTTCCCCCTCGCTCTATCCCTCTCCCCCTCGCTCTATCACTCTTCCCCTCGCTCTATCCCTCTTCCCCTCGCTCTATCCCTCTTCCCCCCTCGCTCTATCCCTCTTCCCCCCTCGCTCTATCCCTCACCACCCTCGCTCTATCCATCTTCCCCCTCGCTCTATCCCTCTTCCCCCTCGCTCTATCCCTCTTCCCCCTCGCTCTATCCCTCTTCCCCCTCGCTCTATCCCTCTTCTCCCCTCGCTCTATCCCTCACCCCCTCGCTCTATCCCTCACCACCCCTCGCTCTATCCCTCACCACCTCGCTCTATCCCTCACCACCCCTCGCTCTATCCCTCCCCCCCCTCGCTCTATCCCTCACCACCCCTCGCTCTATCCCTCACCCCCCCTCGCTCTATCCCTCACCCCCATCGCTCTATCCCTCTTCCCCCCTCGCTCTATCCCTCACCACCCCTCGCTCTATCCCTCTTCCCCCTCGCTCTATCCCTCACCACCCCTCGCTCTATCCCTCACCCCCCCTCGCTCTATCCCTCTCCCCCCCTCGCTCTATCCCTCTTCCCCTCGCTCTATCCCTCTCCCCCTCGCTCTATCCCTCTCCCCCTCGCTCTATCCCTCTCCCCCTCGCTCTATCCCTCTCCCCCTCGCTCTATCCCTCTCTTTTCCCCCCGCTCTATCCCTCTCCCCCTCGCTCTATCCCTCTCTCTTTCCCCCCCTCGCTCTATCCCTCTCTCTTTCCCCCTCGCTCTATCCTCTCTCTTTCCCCCTCGCTCTATCCCTCTCTCTCTTTCCACCCTCGCTCTATCCCTCTCTCTTTCCCCCCCTCGCTCTATCCCTCTCTCTTTCCCCCTCGCTCTATCCCTCTCTCTTTCCCCCCCTCGCTCTATCCCTCTCTCTCTTTCCCCCCTCGCTCTCTCCGTCTCTCTTTCCTCTCTTTTTTTTTGTCAGGCTGGTTAACGCTGGGACCAGGGTCCCCTTGTAGGGCTGGTTAACGCTGGGACCAGGGTCCCCTTGTAGGGTTGGTTAACGCTGGGACCAGGGTCCCCTTGTCAGGCTGGTTAACGCTGGGACCAGAGTCCCCTTGTAGGGCAGGTTGGTTAACGCTGGGACCAGGGTCCCCTTGTCAGGCTGGTTAACGCTGGGACCAGGGTCCCCTTGGCAGGCTGGTTAACGCTGGGACCAGGGTCCCCTTGTAGGGCCGGTTAACGCTGGGACCAGAGTCCCCTTGTAGGGCAGGCTGGTTAACGCTGGGACCAGGGTCCCCTTGGCAGGCTGGTTAACGCTGGGACCAGGGTCCCCTTGTAGGGCAGGTTGGTTAACGCTGGGACCAGGGTCCCCTTGTAGGGCCGGTTAACGCTGGGACCAGGGTCCCCTTGTAGGGCAGGTTGGTTAACGTTGGGACCAGGGTCCCCTTGTAGGGCCGGTTAACGCTGGGACCAGAGTCCCCTTGTAGGGCAGGTTAACGCTGGGACCAGGGTCCCCTTGTAGGGCAGGCTGGTTAACGCTGGGACCAGGGTCCCCTTGTAGGGCAGGCTGGTTAACGCTGGGACCAGGGTCCCCTTGTAGGGCAGGCTGGTTAACGTTGGGACCAGGGTCCCCTTGTAGGGCCGGTTAACGCTGGGACCAGAGTCCCCTTGTAGGGCAGGTTAACGCTGGGACCAGGGTCCCCTTGGCAGGCTGGTTAACGCTGGGACCAGGGTCCCCTTGTAGGGCATGCTGGTTAACGCTGGGACCAGGGTCCCCTTGTAGGGCAGGCTGGTTAACGCTGGGACCAGGGTCCCCTTGTAGGGCAGGCTGGTTAACGCTGGGACCAGGGTCCCCTTGTAGGGCAGGCTGGTTAACGCTGGGACCAGGGTCCCCTTGTAGGGCAGGCTGGTTAACGCTGGGACCAGGGTCCCCTTGTAGGGCAGGCTGGTTAACGTTGGGACCAGGGTCCCCTTGTAGGGCCGGTTAACGCTGGGACCAGAGTCCCCTTGTAGGGCAGGTTAACGCTGGGACCAGGGTCCCCTTGGCAGGCTGGTTAACGCTGGGACCAGGGTCCCCTTGTAGGGCAGGCTGGTTAACGTTGGGACCAGGGTCCCCTTGGCAGGCTGGTTAACGCTGGGACCAGGGTCCCCTTGTAGGGCATGCTGGTTAACGCTGGGACCAGGGTCCCCTTGTAGGGCAGGCTGGTTAACGCTGGGACCAGGGTCCCCTTGTAGGGCAGGCTGGTTAACGCTGGGACCAGGGTCCCCTTGTAGGGCAGGCTGGTTAACGCTGGGACCAGGGTCCCCTTGTAGGGCAGGCTGGTTAACGCTGGGACCAGGGTCCCCTTGTAGGGCAGGCTGGTTAACGCTGGGACCAGGGTCCCCTTGTAGGGCAGGCTGGTTAACGCTGGGACCAGGGTCCCCTTGTAGGGCAGGCTGGTTAACGCTGGGACCAGGGTCCCCTTGTAGGGCAGGCTGGTTAACGCTGGGACCAGGGTCCCCTTGTAGGGCAGGCTGGTTAACGCTGGGACCAGGGTCCCCTTGTAGGGCCGGTTAACGCTGGGATCAGGGTCCCCTTGAAGGGCTGGTTAACGCTGGGACCAGGGTCCCCTTGTAGGGCTGGTTAACGCTGGGACCAGGGTCAGGAGGCCGGTCTACATTCAAACGGCTGTCAGGAGGCCAGTCTACATTCAAATGGCTGTCAGGGAGGCCGGTCTACATTCACACAGCTGTCAGGGAGGCCGGTCTACATTCAAATGGCTGTCAGGAGGCCGGTCTACATTCACACGGCTGTCAGGAGGCCGGTCTACATTCACACGGCTGTCAGGAGGCCGGTCTACATTCACACGGCTGTCAGGAGGCCGGTCTACATTCACACGGCTGTCAGGAGGCCGGTCTACATTCACACAGCTGTCAGGGAGGCCGGTCTACATTCACACGGCTGTCAGGAGGCCGGTCTACATTCACACAGCTGTCAGGGAGGCCGGTCTACATTCAAATGGCTGTCAGGGAGGCCGGTCTACATTCAAATGGCTGTCAGGGAGGCCGGTCTACATTCAAATGGCTGTCAGGGAGGCCGGTCTACATTCAAATGCTGTCAGGAGGCTGGTCTACATTCACACAGCTGTCAGGAGGCCGGTCTACATTCAACATGGCTGTCAGGGAGGCCGGTCTACATTCAAATGGCTGTCAGGAGGCCGGTCTACATTCAAATGGCTGTCAGGAGGCCGGTCTACATTCACACAGCTGTCAGGAGGCCGGTCTACATTCAAACGGCTGTCAGGAGGCCGGTCTACATTCACATGGCTGTCAGGAGGCCGGTCTACATTCACACAGGCTGTCAGGAGGCCGGTCTACATTCACACGGCTGTCAGGGAGGCCGGTCTACATTCACAATGGCTGTCAGGAGGCCCGTCTACATTCACACGGCTGTCAGGGAGGCCGGTCTACATTCACACAGCTGTCAGGGAGGCCGGTCTACATTCAAATGGCTGTCAGGGAGGCCGGTCTACATTCAAATGGCTGTCAGGGAGGCCGGTCTACATTCAAATGGCTGTCAGGGAGGCCGGTCTACATTCACACAGCTGTCAGGGAGGCCGGTCTACATTCAAATGGCTGTCAGGAGGCCGGTCTACATTCAAATGGCTGTCAGGAGGCCGGTCTACATTCAAATGGCTGTCAGGAGGCCGGTCTACATTCACACAGCTGTCAGGGAGGCCGGCTGTGTCAGGAGGCCGGTCTACATTCAAATGGCTGTCAGGGAGGCCGGTCTACATTCACAAGGCTGTCAGGAGGCCGGTCTACATTCAAACGGCTGTCAGGAGGCCGGTCTACATTCAAATGGCTGTCAGGAGGCCGGTCTACATTCAAATGGCTGTCAGGGAGGCCGGTCTACATTCAAATGGCTGTCAGGAGGCCGGTCTACATTCACACAGCTGTCAGGGAGGCCGGTCTACATTCAAATGGCTGTCAGGAGGCCGGTCTACATTCAAATGGCTGTCAGGAGGCCGGTCTACATTCACACGGCTGTCAGGAGGCCGGTCTACATTCAAATGGCTGTCAGGGAGGCCGGTCTACATTCACAAGGCTGTCAGGAGGCCGGTCTACATTCACACGGCTGTCAGGAGGCCGGTCTACATTCAAATGGCTGTCAGGAGGCCCGTCTACATTCACAAGGCTGTCAGGAGGCCGGTCTACATTCACACGGCTGTCAGAAGGCCGGTCTACATTCACACGGCTGTCAGGGAGGCCGGTCTACATTCACACGGCTGTCAGGAGGCCGGTCTACATTCACACAGCTGTCAGGGGGCCGGTCTACATTCAAATGGCTGTCAGGGAGGCCGGTCTACATTCACATGGCTGTCAGGAGGCCGGTCTACATTCACACAGCTGTCAGGGAGGCCGGTCTACATTCACACGGCTGTCAGGGAGGCCGGTCTACATTCACACGGCTGTCAGGATGCCGGTCTACATTCACATGGCTGTCAGGAGGCCCGTCTACATTCACACGGCTGTCAGGGAGGCCGGTCTACATTCACACGGCTGTCAGGAGGCCGGTCTACATTCACACAGCTGTCAGGAGGCCGGTCTACATTCACATGGCTGTCAGGGGGCCGGTCTACATTCACATGGCTGTCAGGAGGCCGGTCTACATTCACACAGCTGTCAGGGAGGCCGGTCTACATTCACATGGCTGTCAGGAGGCCGGTCTACATTCACATGGCTGTCAGGAGGCCGGTCTACATTCACACAGCTGTCAGGAGGCCGGTCTACATTCACATAGCTGTCAGGAGGCCGGTCTACATTCACACGGCTGTCAGGGAGGCCAGTCTACATTCACACGGCTGTCAGGAGGCCAGTCTACATTCACACGGCTGTCAGGAGGCCGGTCTACATTCACACAGCTGTCAGGAGGCCGGTCTACATTCACACAGCTGTCAGGAGGCCGGTCTACATTCACACAGCTGTCAGGGGGCCGGTCTACATTCAAACGGCTGTCAGGGAGGCCGGTCTACATTCACACGGCTGTCAGGAGGCCGGTCTACATTCACACGGCTGTCAGGAGGCCGGTCTACATTCACACGGCTGTCAGGAGGCCGGTCTACATTCACATGGCTGTCAGGAGGCCAGTCTACATTCACACGGCTGTCAGGAGGCCGGTCTACATTCACACAGCTGTCAGGAGGCCGGTCTACATTCACACAGCTGTCAGGAGGCCGGTCTACATTCACATGGCTGTCAGGGGCCGGTCTACATTCAAACGGCTGTCAGGAGGCCGGTCTACATTCACACGGCTGTCAGGAGGCCGGTCTACATTCACACGGCTGTCAGGAGGCCGGTCTACATTCACACGGCTGTCAGGAGGCCGGTCTACATTCACATGGCTGTCAGGAGGCCCGTCTACATTCACACGGCTGTCAGGGAGGCCGGTCTACATTCACACAGCTGTCAGGAGGCCGGTCTACATTCACATAGCTGTCAGGAGGCCGGTCTACATTCACACGGCTGTCAGGGAGGCCAGTCTACATTCACACAGCTGTCAGGAGGCCAGTCTACATTCACACGGCTGTCAGGAGGCCGGTCTACATTCACACAGCTGTCAGGAGGCCGGTCTACATTCACACAGCTGTCAGGAGGCCGGTCTACATTCAAATGGCTGTCAGGGAGGCCGGTCTACATTCAAATGGCTGTCAGGGAGGCCGGTCTACATTCACACGGCTGTCAGGAGGCCGGTCTACATTCAAATGGCTGTCAGGAGGCCGGTCTACATTCACACAGCTGTCAGGGAGGCCGGTCTACATTCACACGGCTGTCAGGAGGCCGGTCTACATTCACACGGCTGTCAGGAGGCCCGTCTACATTCACACGGCTGTCAGGGAGGCCGGTCTACATTCAAATGGCTGTCAGGAGGGCCGGTCTACATCTACATTCCCAATTTCCTTCAAAGGTTACATTTCTCTCGTCCTCTTTCGTTTGACCTCAATTCTTCTTTCTCTCTCGCTTTTCCTCTCTCTCTCTCAGCCTTAATCTTGTGAGTTGGGTCCTCTCTCTCTTGCATGTGACTCACCTATCTATAATAATCAATCTTTGTTCTCTCTCTCTCTCTCTCTCTCTCTCTCTCTCTCTCTCTCTCTCTCTCTCTCTCTCTCTCCATCCCTCTCTCCCCCCTTCTCTCTCTCCATCCCTCTCTCCCCCCTTCTCTCTCTCTTTCTCTCCATCCCTCTCTCCCCCCCTTCTCTCTCTTTCTCTCTCTCTCTTTCTCTCTCTCTTTCTCTCCATCCCTTTCTCCCCCTTCTCTCTCTCTCTCTCTCTCTTTCTCTCTCTCTTTCTCTCCATCCCTCTCTCCCCCATTCTCTCTCTCTTTCTCCCCCCTTCTCTCTCTCTTTCTCTCCATTCCTTTCTCCCCCCCTTCTCTCTCTTTCTCTCTCTCTTTCTCTCTCTCTTTCTCTCCATCCCTTTCTCCCCCCCTTCTCTTTCTCTCTCTTTCTCTCTCTCTTTCTCTCTCTCTTTCTCTCCATCCCTCTCTCCCCCCTTCTCTCTCTCTTTCTCCCCCCTTCTCTCTCTCTTTCTCTCCATCCCTCTCTCCCCCCCTTCTCTCTCTCTTTCTCTCCATCCCTCTCCCCCTTCTCTCTCTCTTTCCCCCCCTTCTCTCTCTCTTTCTCTCCATCCCTCTCTCCCCCCCTTCTCTCTCTCTTTCTCTCTCTCTCTTTCTCTTTCTCTGCATCCCTCTCTCCCCCCTTCTCTCTCTCTTTCTCCCCCCCTTCTCTCTCTCTTTCTCTCCATCCCTCTCTCCCCCTTCTCTCTCTCTTTCTCCCCCTTCTGTCTCTCTTTCTCCCCCCTTCTGTCTCTCTCTCTCTCCATCCCTCTCTCCCCCCCTTCTCTCTCTTTTTCTCCTTCCTCCCTTCTTCCTATCCTTTCTCTCTTTCAGATGGTTCTGTCTGTCCTAGACCAGAGGGTGTCTATGCACTACAGTGAACCTAAACCACGGGCCAACGAGGACTGGCTCTGTAACAAGGTACAAGGGCCTCACCACGTGTATTGCGTATATTCGTTTGTGTGTGTAGCTTGGTACTGACCAACTCTGTTGCTGTTCTAACAGTGTGGGGTTCAGAACTTCAAGAGGAGAGAGAAGTGCTTCAAGTGTGGTGTTCCCAAATCAGGTAAATATATATTGTAGTTTAGCTAAATTACACACAGCTGGGGTTAGTTTAAAACATGCCTGGGTTCAAATACTACTTGAAATAATTTAAAATACGGAAATGCACAGCAGATTGTCCAGTGTTACCTGGAGTAACAGTTTGAGTGTTGATTCAGGTGTTAAATTAACACTCATTGGTGTAAAACAACCCCAGGGTTGGTGTTAATATCCAGTGTTGAACCAAAACCACGCCCATCATTTTCATATTTCCCAGCATGCTCTATTGCAGGTAGATTTTTTTATTGTATTGTTTCAATATATATGTTTTTGCATGTGCGTGAATTAATCTTATGCTACTGAAATAAAATAAAAATAAATCTAAACAAATTAAATCTGTTACTTGAACATGTCGCACCCGTTACTGAAATGGTTGTTCCAGTTGAGGTCCTTTAGGCGTTGGCAACAGGAGACAAAAGTTTTTCATAAAAAATAGTCATCGATTTTGGAGGAGGGAGTGGGTTTAGTGTCCCCGTGATCGTGTCTCAATGTCGTCAAGGTATGAGACAGTCAGTATCTGGCGTGGCCACCAAGGTATGAGACAGTCAGTATCTGGCGTGGCCACCAAGGTATGAGACAGTCAGTATCTGGCGTGGCCACCAAGGTATGAGACAGTCAGTATCTGGCGTGGCCACCAAGGTATGAGACAGTCAGTATCTGGCGTGACCACCAAGGTATGAGACAGTCAGTATCTGGCGTGGCCACCAAGGTATGAAACAGTCAGTATCTGGCGTGGCCACCAAGGTATGAGACAGTCAGTATCTGGCGTGGCCACCAAGGTATGAGACAGTCAGTATCTGGCGTGGCCACCAAGGTATGAGACAGTCAGTATCTGGCGTGGCCACCAAGGTATGAGACAGTCAGTATCTGGCGTGGCCACCAAGGTATGAGACAGTCAGTATCTGGCGTGGCCACCAAGGTATGAGACAGTCAGTATCTGGCGTGACCACCAAGGTATGAGACAGTCAGTATCTGGCGTGGCCACCAAGGTATGAGACAGTCAGTATCTGGCGTGGCCACCAAGGTATGAGACAGTCAGTATCTGGCGTGGCCACCAAGGTATGAGACAGTCAGTATCTGGCGTGGCCACCAAGGTATGAGACAGTCAGTATCTGGCGTGGCCACCAAGGTATGAGACAGTCAGTATCTGGCGTGGCCACCAAGGTATGAGACAGTCAGTATCTGGGCGTGACCACCAAGGTATGAGACAGTCAGTATCTGGCGTGGCCACCAAGGTATGAGACAGTCAGTATCTGGCGTGGCCACCAAGGTATGAAACAGTCAGTATCTGGCGTGGCCACCAAGGTATGAGACAGTCAGTATCTGGCGTGGCCACCAAGGTATGAGACAGTCAGTATCTGGCGTGACCACCAAGGTATGAGACAGTCAGTATCTGGCGTGGCCACCAAGGTATGAGACAGTCAGTATCTGGCGTGGCCACCAAGGTATGAGACAGTCAGTATCTGGCGTGGCCACCAAGGTATGAGACAGTCAGTATCTGGCGTGGCCACCAAGGTATGAGACAGTCAGTATCTGGCGTGGCCACCAAGGTATGAGACAGTCAGTATCTGGCGTGGCCACCAAGGTATGAGACAGTCAGTATCTGGCGTGGCCACCAAGGTATGAGACAGTCAGTATCTGGCGTGGCCACCAAGGTATGAGACAGTCAGTATCTGGCGTGGCCACCAAGGTATGAAACAGTCAGTATCTGGCGTGGCCACCAAGGTATGAAACAGTCAGTATCTGGCGTGGCCACCAAGGTATGAGACAGTCAGTATCTGGCGTGGCCACCAAGGTATGAGACAGTCAGTATCTGGCGTGACCACCAAGGTATGAGACAGTCAGTATCTGGCGTGGCCACCAGTAGGTATGAGACAGTCAGTATCTGGCGTGGCCACCAAGGTATGAGACAGTCAGTATCTGGCGTGGCCACCAAGGTATGAGACAGTCAGTATCTGGCGTGGCCACCAAGGTATGAAACAGTCATATCTGTAGTGGTATGAAACAGTGGCCACCAAGGTATGAGACAGTCAGTATCTGGCGTGGCCACCAAGGTATGAGACAGTCAGTATCTGGCGTGGCCACCAAGGTATGAGACAGTCAGTATCTGGCGTGGCCACCAGCTGCATTAAGAACCTCAGTGCATCTCCTGCTCATGTTCTTTTCAAATACCAGCTCTTTTTGGCCTTAGTTGTGGTCCTGAAGAAAATGGTATGTTTGCTAGCTGTTTTAAAGTATTCCTGGTTTTAAAATAAGTTATAGTAGTGGTAGTGACTGGTTATAGTAGTGGTAGTGTCTGGTTATAGTAATGGTAGTGACTGGTTATAGTAGTGGTAGTAACTGGTTATAGTAGTGGTAGTAACTGGTTATAGTAGTGGTAGTAACTGGTTATAGTAGTGGTAGTGACTGGTTATAGTAGTGGTAGTGACTGGTTATAGTAGTGGTAGTGACTGGTTAGAACAAAGCTGTAACGTAACAAAATGTTGAATATGTGTCTGTATCCTGTTGACCAGTCACTTTATCCCTACCTACATGTACATATTTATCTCAATTACCTCGTAATTACCCAAAACATCACTGCTCTAGAGGAGATCTGCATGGAGGAATGGGCCAAAATACCAGCAACAGTGTGTAAATCTTGTGAAGACTTACAGAAAATGTTTGACCTCTGTCATTGCCAACAAAGGGTATATAACAAAGTATTGAGATAAACTTTTGTTATTGACCAAATACTTATTTTCACCATAATTTGCAAATAAATTAATTAAAAATCCTACAATGTGATTTTCTTGATTTTTTTCTTCTCATTTTGTCCGTCATAGTTGAAGTGATGAAAATTACAGGCCTCTCTCATCTTTTTTAAGTGGGAGAACTTGCACAATTGGTGGCTGACTAAATACTTTTTTTGCCCCACTGTATCTCAATGACCTAGTAGTCCCTGCTCATGTATTTGGTACCCTGTGTTTTGAACCAAGTTATCGTTACTCAATGTGTATATAGCGGAGTCAATCACCACCTTCCGGAGACACCTGAAACCCCACCTCTTTAAGGAACACCTAGGATAGGATAAGTAATCCTTCTCACCCCCCCTTTAAGATTTGGATGCACTATTGTAAAGTGACTGTTCCACTGGATGTCATAAGGTGAATGCACCAATTTGTAAGTCGCTCTGGATAAGAGAGTCTGCTAAATGACTTAAATGTAAATATATTCCTTGTGTTATTCTTTTTAATTGTTCTATTATTTTTGTTTTGTTTTTTACGAAGCATGTGACGAATAAAGATAGATGTTAGAAGTTAAAGTTTAGATTTTTTTCCCCCTTAGGATCTCATTTGATGAAGGCCACAGGAGTGACAATGGAAGACTGCAATAGCCATGTCTCTATCACTAACAAATACAGTCTTGGCTGGTAACTTTACAATTCACTCAAAAGACAAGGCATTCTGGGAAATATGCAAACGAGGCTTTACCTAAACAGTGTGTTGATTAAACACTGAAAGGCAGGGGTGTCCGGAAGGCCGCACTGAAAACGAGTTATATTTCTGCTGAAAAGTGTGGACCCATATAGACACTTGTGTTAAATGTAACACTGTCGGTCTTGATTTGATTGAGCGAAATGTAACCAATAGAATTGTTATAAAATGGCGAACCCTGTCCCCCCTCCCCCCAAATGGGCTGCCTCCCGGCAGATATCTCACTCTGTGTCTTATCCCCAGAGGCAGAGCTGAAACTGCCCCAGCTGAGTGAGTTACCCCTGGGGGGGCATCAGATGGATGGTGCCCAGGGATTACTGCCCCTCCCTGCCCTTTACCAGCCTGCTGCTGCCACCTCTACTGCCCTCACCAAGGCCGGGGCAACTAATACACAACAGCCTGAGGTGGCCAACGACAGTGAGTCTAACTCTCTCTTTCTCACTCTCGATATATTTATTGCAAAATCAATTCATTATCGGCATGGAAACATATGTTTACAAAGCAAGTGAAATGCATTTAAAAGGGTTCAATTGAGATGTAGTGTCTTTGACCTACACACAATACCCCATAATGTCACACACACAATACCCCATAATGTCACACACACAATACCCCATAATGTCACACACACAATACCCCATAATGTCACACACACAATACCCCATAATGTCACACACACAATACCCCATAATGTAAATAACACACACACAATACCCCATAATGTCACACACACAATACCCCATAATGGTAAATTCTGTGGCTCAGTTGGTAACCATCGCAATAACCCAGGATAGTGGGTTCGATTCACGGGACCACCCATACGTAGAATGTCATGCACACATGACTGTAAGTCATAATGGTAAATAACCGTCAGCTAAATGGCATATATTATTATATTATTATAAATGTCACCTCACAATAACCACACAATACCCCATAATGTCACACACACAATACCCCATAATGTCACACACACAATACCCCATAATGTCACACACACAATACCCCATAATGTCACACACACAATACCCCATAATGTCACACACACAATACCCCATAATGGTCAATAACCACACAATACCCCATAATGTCACACACACAATACCCCATAATGTCACACACACAATACCCCATAATGTCACACACACAATACCCCATAATGGTCAATAACCTCACAATACCCCATAATGGTCAATAACCTCACAATAACCTCACAATACCCCATAATGTCACACACACAATACCCCATAATGGTCAATAACCTCACAATAACCACAATACCCCATAATGTCACACACCTCAATACCCCATAATGGTAAATAACCTCACAATAACCTCACAATACCCCATAATGGTAAATAACCTCACAATAACCACACAATACCCCATAATGGTAAATAACCTCACAATAACCACACAATACCCCATAATGGTAAATAACCCAACCTCACAATAATAATGTCAAAGTGGAATAATTATCTGGGAGGCTCTCCGACGCCTCGCGAAGAAGAAGGGCATCTATTGGTGTATGGGTATAAATAAATAAAGAAACAGACATTTGAATATCCCTCTGAGCATGGTGAAGTTATTCATTACACTTTGGATGCTGTATCAATACACTCAGTAACTACAAAGCTTCCAGTTTGGCTCCTTCATCCCCCTCCTCAGCCCCTGTAACTATTCCCCAGGACGTTGCTGTGAAAGAGAATATGTTCTCAGTCAACTTACTTGGTTAAATAAATACTCCAAAGATGTAGGCGTCCTTCCTGGCCACATCTGCAGTCCTCATGCCTCCTTGCAGCATGCCTAAAGTACATTCACGCAGATGAGCAGGAACCCTGGGCATCTTTCTTTTAGTGTTTTTCCAGAGTCAGTAGAAAGGCCTCTTTAGTGTCCTAAGTTTTCATAACTGTGACCTTAATTGCCTACCGTCTGTAAGCTGTTAGTGTTTTAACGGCCGTTCCACAGGTCCATGTTCATTAATTAATTGTTTATGGTTCATTGAACAAGCTTAGAAAACAGTGTTTAAACCTTTTACAATGATTTGGATTTTTACAGAGTTTATATCAATCGATAAATCTATCAATACATCAATCAATACATACATCAACACATCTATCAATCCGTCAATCAATTAATCTATCAATGATTCAAGAAATACATCAATCAATACATACATCAATACATCTATCAATACATCTATCAATACATCAATACATACATACATCATCAATACATCCATACATCAATACATACATACATCAATCAATACATCAACACATCTATCAATACATCAACACATACATCAACATCTATCAATACATTCATCTATCAACATCTATCAATACATCAATACATACATCTATCAATACCTCAACACATCTATCAATACATCAATACATACATCTATCAATACATCAATACATACATCTATCATCTATCAATACATCAATACATCAATACATACATACATCAATCAATACATCAACACATCTATCAATAACATCAATCAATACATTCAATACATCAATAAATACATCAACACATCTACCAATACATCAATACATACATCAACACATCTATCAATACATCCAGCTCTGATCCTGATACATCAATCCCCATACATCTCCCTACATCCATCCATACATCAACACATCTGTCAATACATCAATGTTACATCTATCAATACTCTCCAGCTCAATGATCCTGAGGAACACATCTATCAATACATCTGGAGTCATCCTATCAACACATCTATCAATACATTAATACTACATCTGTCAATACATCAACACATCTATCAATACTCCAGCTCTGATCCTGATACATCTCAATCCCCATACCAATACATCATCTGGAGTCCATCCTTCATCTACAACACATCCTACATACATGTTCTATCAATACATCATCATCCAGCATCTGATCCTACATTCATGGGTCAATACATACATCCCTCAATCCATCCAATAATCTACATCAATACATCAATACATACATACATCTGTCACATCCTTCTAATACATCAATCATCTATCCAGCTACCTAGGAACCTCCCCATACCTCTCTGGAGTGCATCCTGTCCACATACATGTCTCCTAATGTTCTCTCTCTTCTCTCTCCAGCTCTGATCCTGAGGAACCTGGGTCCCCATACATCTCTGGAGTCCATCCATACCACTCTGTCTCAATGTTCTCTCTCTTCTCTCCAGCTCTGACCTGAGGAACCTGGGTCCCCATACATCCATCCTGTCTATCTGTCTCCTAATGTTCAATCAATACATCCAGCTCTGATCCTGAGGAACCTGGGTCCCCATACCTCTCTGGAGTGCATCCTGTCTACTCTGTCTCCTTCTAATGTTCTCTCTCTCCTCCAGCTCTGATCCTGAGGAACCTGGGTCCCCATACCTCTCTGGAGTCCATCCTGTCCACTCTGTCTCCCTTCTAATGTTCTCTCTCTTCTCTCCAGCTCTGATCCTGAGGAACCTGGGTCCCCATACCTCTCTGGAGTCCATCCTGTCTACTCTGTCTCCTTCTAATGTTCTCTCTCTTCTCTCCAGCTCTGATCCTGAGGAACCTGGGTCCCCATACCTCTCTGGAGTCCATCCTGTCCACTCTGTCTCCCTTCGCTACTCTGTCTCCTTCTAATGTTCTCTCTCTTCTCTCCAGCTCTGATCCTGAGGAACCTGGGTCCCCATACCTCTCTGGAGTGCATCCTGTCTACTCTGTCTCCTAATGTTCTCTCTCTTCTCTCCAGCTCTGATCCTGAGGAACCTGGGTCCCCATACCTCCCTGGAGTCCATCCTGTCCACTCTGTCTCCTAATGTTCTCTGTCTCTCCAGCTCTGATCCTGAGGAACCTGGGTCCCCATACCTCTCTGGAGTGCATCCTGTCCACTCTGTCTCCTAATGTTCTCTCTCTCTCTCCAGCTCTGATCCTGAGGAACCTGGGTCCCCATACCTCTCTGGAGTCCATCCTGTCCACTCTGTCTCCTTCTAATGTTCTCTCTCTTCTCTCCAGCTCTGATCCTGAGGAACCTGGGTCCCCATACCTCTCTGGAGTCCATCCTGTCTACTCTGTCTCCCTTCGCTACTCTGTCTCCTAATGTTCTCTCTCTTCTCTCCAGCTCTGATCCTGAGGAACCTGGGTCCCCATACCTCTCTGGAGTCCATCCTGTCCACTCTGTCTCCTTCTAATGTTCTCTCTCTTCTCTCCAGCTCTGATCCTGAGGAACCTGGGTCCCCATACCTCTCTGGAGTCCATCCTGTCCACTCTGTCTCCTTCTAATGTTCTCTCTCTTCTCTCCAGCTCTGATCCTGAGGAACCTGGGTCCCCATACCTCCCTGGAGTCCATCCTGTCCACTCTGTCTCCCTTCGCGACTCTGTCTCCTTCTAATGTTCGACTGATCAAAGATAAGCAGACACAACTCAACCGGGGCTTCGCTTTCCTACAGCTGTCTACTATAGTGGTGAGGAGATACCTACAGATGTAATGGTGGGGAGATACCTACAGATGTAATGGTGGGGAGATACCTACAGGTGTAGTGGTGGGGAGATACATACAGCTGTAATGGTGGGGAGATACATACAGCTGTAGTGGTGGGGAGGTACCTACAGCTGTAGTGGTGGGGAGGTACCTACAGCTGTAGTGGTGGGGAGGTACCTACAGCTGTAGTGGTGGGGAGATACCTACAGCTGTAGTGGTGGGGAGATACCTACAGCTGTAATGGTGAGGAGATACCTACAGCTGTAATGGTGGGGAGATACCTACAGCTGTAGTGGTGAGGAGATACCTACAGCTGTAGTGGTGGGGAGATACATACAGCTGTAATGGTGGGGAGATACCTACAGCTGTAGTGGTGGGGAGATACATACAGCTGTAATGGTGAGGAGATACCTACAGCTGTAGTGGTGGGGAGATACCTACAGCTGTAGTGGTGGGGAGATACCTACAGCTGTAGTGGTGGGGAGATACCTACAGCTGTAATGGTGGGGAGATACCTACAGCTGTAGTGGTGGGGAGATACCTACAGCTGTAATGGTGGGGAGATACCTACAGCTGTAGTGGTGGGGAGATACCTACAGCTGTAGTGGTGAGGAGATACATACAGCTGTAGTGGTGAGGAGATACATACAGCTGTAATGGTGGGGAGATACATAACAGCTGTAGTGGTGGGGAGATACATAACAGCTGTAGTGGTGGGGAGATACATACAGCTGTAGTGGTGAGGAGATACATAACAGCTGTAGTGGTGGGGAGATACCTACAGCTGTAGTGGTGAGGAGATACATAACAGCTGTAGTGGTGAGGAGATACATAACAGCTACCTACAGCTGTAGTGGTGGGAGATACATAACAGCTGTAGTGGTGGGGAGATACCTACAGCTGTAGTGGTGGGGAGATACATACAGCTGTAGTGGTGGGGAGATACATAACAGCTGTAATGGTGGGGGAGATACATACAGCTGTAGTGGTGGGGAGATACCTACAGCTGTAGTGGTGGGGAGATACATACAGCTGTAGTGGTGAGGAGATACCTACAGCTGTAGTGGTGGGGAGATACATAACAGCTGTAGTGGTGGGGAGATACCTACAGCTGTAGTGGTGGGGAGATACATACAGCTGTAGTGGTGGGGAGATACATACAGCTGTAGTGGTGGGGAGATACATACAGCTGTAGTGGTGGGGAGATACATACAGCTGTAGTGGTGGGGAGATACATACAGCTGTAGTGGTGGGGAGATACATACAGCTGTAGTGGTGGGGAGATACATACAGCTGTAGTGGTGGGGAGATACATACAGCTGTAGTGGTGGGGAGATACATACAGCTGTAGTGGTGGGGAGATACCTACAGCTGTAGTGGTGGGGAGATACATAACAGCTGTAGTGGTGGGGAGATACATACAGCTGTAGTGGTGGGGAGATACATACAGCTGTAGTGGTGGGGAGATACATACAGCTGTAGTGGTGAGGAGATACCTACAGCTGTAATGGTGGGGAGATACCTACAGCTGTAGTGGTGGGGAGATACATAACAGCTGTAGTGGTGGGGAGATACATAACAGCTGTAGTGGTGGGGAGATACAGTAGACAGCTGTAGTGGTGGGGAGATACCTACAGCTGTAGTGGTGGGGAGATACATAACAGCTGTAGTGGTGGGGAGATACCAGCTGTAGTGGTGGGGGAGATACAGCTGTAGTGGTGGGGAGATACATAACAGCTGTAGTGGTGGGGAGATACATAACAGCTGTAGTGGTGGGGAGATACCTACAGCTGTAGTGGTGGGGAGATACATAACAGCTGTAGTGGTGGGGAGATACCTAACAGCTGTAGTGGTGGGGAGATACCAACAGCTGTAGTGGTGGGGAGATACAGCTGTAGTGGTGGGGAGATACATACAGCTGTAGTGGTGGGGAGATACATACAGCTGTAGTGGTGGGGAGATACATACAGCTGTAGTGGTGGGGAGATACATACAGCTGTAGTGGTGGGGAGATACATAACAGCTGTAGTGGTGGGGAGATACATAACAGCTGTAGTGGTGGGGAGATACATACAGCTGTAGTGGTGGGAGATACATAACAGCTGTAGTGGTGGGGAGATACATAACAGCTGTAGTGGTGGGGAGATACCTACAGCTGTAGTGGTGGGGAGATACATAACTGTAGTGGTGGGGAGATACTGTAGTGGTGGGGAGATACATACAGCTGTAGTGGTGGGGAGATACATAACAGCTGTAGTGGTGGGAGATACCTACAGCTGTAGTGGTGGGGAGATACATAACAGCTGTAGTGGTGAGGAGATACATACAGCTGTAGTGGTGGGAGATACAGCTGTAGTGGTGGGGAGATACATACAGCTGTAGTGGTGGGGAGATACATACAGCTGTAGTGGTGGGGAGATACATAACAGCTGTAGTGGTGGGGAGATACATACAGCTGTAGTGGTGGGCATAACAGCTGTAGTGGTGGGGAGATACATAACAGCTGTAGTGGTGGGGAGATACATAACAGCTGTAGTGGTGGGGAGATACATAACAGCTGTAGTGGTGGGGAGATACATAGTGGTGGGGAGCTGTAGTGGTGGGGAGATACATACAGCTGTAGTGGTGGGGAGATACATACAGCTGTAGTGGTGGGGAGATGCTGTAGTGGTGGGGAGATACATACAGCTGTAGTGGTGGGGAGATACATAACAGCTGTAGTGGTGGGGAGATACATAACAGCTGTAGTGGTGGGGAGATACATAACAGCTGTAGTGGTGGGGAGATACATACAGCTGTAGTGGTGGGGAGATACATAGTGGTGGGAGATACATACAGCTGTAGTGGTGGGGAGATACATAACAGCTGTAGTGGTGGGGAGATACATAACAGCTGTAGTGGTGGGGAGATACATACAGCTGTAGTGGTGGGGAGATACATACAGCTGTAGTGGTGGGGGAGATACATACATACAGCTGTAGTGGTGGGGAGATACATAACAGCTGTAGTGGTGGGGAGATACATAACAGCTGTAGTGGTGGGGAGATACATAACAGCTGTAGTGGGTGGGGAGATACATACAGCTGTAGTGGTGGGGGAGATACATACAGCTGTAGTGGTGGGGAGATACATACATACAGCTGTAGTGGTGGGGAGATACATAAGTGGTGGGGAGATACAGCTGTAGTGGTGGGGAGATACATAACAGCTGTAGTGGTGGGGAGATACATAACAGCTGTAGTGGTGGGGAGATACATAACAGCTGTAGTGGTGGGGAGATACATACAGCTGTAGTGGTGGGGAGATACATACAGCTGTAGTGGTGGGGAGATACATACAGCTGTAGTGGTGGGGAGATACATAACAGCTGTAGTGGTGGGGAGATACATACAGCTGTAGTGGTGGGGAGATACATACAGCTGTAGTGGTGGGGAGATACATAACAGCTGTAGTGGTGGGGAGGTACATACAGCTGTAGTGGTGGGGAGATACATACAGCTGTAGTGGTGGGGAGATACATACAGCTGTAGTGGTGGGTAGTGGTGGGGAGATACCTAACAGCTGTAGTGGTGGGGAGATACATACAGCTGTAATGGTGGGGAGATACATAACAGCTGTAGTGGTGGGGAGATACCTAACAGCTGTAGTGGTGGGGAGATACATAACAGCTGTATTGGTGGGGGGATACATACAGCTGAAGTGGTGGGGAGATACTTAACAGCTGTAGTGGTGGGGAGATACATACAGCTGTAATGGTGGGGAGATACATACAGCTGTAGTGGTGGGGAGATACCTAACAGCTGTAGTGGTGGGGAGATACATACAGCTGTAGTGGTGGGGAGATACATAACAGCTGTAGTGGTGGGGAGATACATAACAGCTGTAGTGGTAGATACATACAGCTGTAGTGGTGGGAGAGATACAGCTGTAGTGGTGGGGAGATACATAACAGCTGTAGTGGTGGGGAGATACATAACAGCTGTAGTGGTGGGGAGATACATAACAGCTGTAGTGGTGGGGAGATACATACAGCTGTAGTGGTGGGGAGATACATAACAGCTGTAGTGGTGGGAGATACATACAGCTGTAGTGGTGGGGAGATACATAACAGCTGTAATGGTGGGGAGATACATACAGCTGTAGTGGTGGGGAGATACATAACAGCTGTAGTGGTGGGGAGATACATAACAGCTGTAGTGGTGGGGAGATACATAACAGCTGTAGTGGTGGGGAGATACATAACAGCTGTAGTGGTGGGGAGATACATACAGCTGTAGTGGTGGGGAGATACATACAGCTGTAGTGGTGGGAGATACATAACAGCTGTAGTGGTGGGGAGATACATACAGCTGTAGTGGTGGGTGAGATACATAACAGCTGTAGTGGTGGGGAGATACATAACAGCTGTAGTGGTGGGGAGATACATACAGCTGTAGTGGTGGGGAGATACATACAGCTGTAGTGGTGAGGAGATACATAACAGCTGTAGTGGTGGGGAGATACATACAGCTGTAGTGGTGAGGAGATACATAACAGCTGTAGTGGTGAGGAGATACATACAGCTGTAGTGGTGGGGAGATACATACAGCTGTAGTGGTGGGGAGATACATACAGCTGTAGTGGTGGGGAGATACCTACAGCTGTAGTGGTGAGATACATACAGCTGTAGTGGTGGGGAGATACATACAGCTGTAGTGGTGGGGAGATACCTACAGCTGTAGTGGTGGGGAGATACATAACAGCTGTAGTGGTGGGAGATACATAACAGCTGTAGTGGTGAGGAGATACATAACAGCTGTAGTGGTGGGGAGATACATAACAGCTGTAGTGGTGGGCTGTAGTGGTGGGGAGATACATACAGCTGTAGTGGTGGGGAGATACATACAGCTGTAGTGGTGGGGAGATACATAACAGCTGTAGATACATACAGCTGTGGTGGGGAGATACATACAGCTGGTGGGAGATACCTGGTGGGGAGATACATACAGCTGTAGTGGTGGGGAGATACATGCTGTAGTGGTGGGGAGATACATAACAGCTGTAGTGGTGGGGAGATACATAACAGCTGTAGTGGTGGGGAGATACATACAGCTGTAGTGGTGGGGAGATACATACAGCTGTAGTGGTGGGGAGATACATAACAGCTGTAGTGGTGGGGAGATACATACAGCTGTAGTGGTGGGGAGATACATAACAGCTGTAGTGGTGGGAGATACATAACAGCTGTAGTGGTGGGGGGGATACATAACAGCTGGTGGTGGGGAGAGATACAGTACAGCTGTAGTGGTGGGGAGATACATAACAGCTGTAGTGGTGGGGAGATGGTGGGAGATACATAAGCTGTAGTGGTGGGAGCTGTAGTGGTGGGGAGATACATAACAGCTGTAGTGGTGGGGAGATACATAACAGCTGTAGTGGTGGGGAGATACATACAGCTGTAGTGGTGGGGAGATACATACAGCTGTAATGGTGGGGAGATACATAACAGCTGTAGTGGTGGGGAGATACATACAGCTGTAGTGGTGGGGAGATACATAACAGCTGTAGTGGTGGGGAGATACATACAGCTGTAGTGGTGGGGAGATACATAACAGCTGTAGTGGTGGGGAGATACATACAGCTGTAGTGGTGGGGAGATACATACAGCTGTAATGGTGAGGAGATACCTACAGCTGTAGTGGTGGGGAGATACATACAGCTGTAGTGGTGGGGGAGATACATAACAGCTGTAGTGGTGGGGAGATACATAACAGCTGTAGTGGTGGGGAGATACATAACAGCTGTAGTGGTGGGAGATACATACAGCTGTAGTGGTGGGGAGATACAGCTGTAGTGGTGGGGAGATACATAACAGCTGTAGTGGTGGGGAGATACATACAGCTGTAGTGGTGGGGAGATACATACAGCTGTAGTGGTGGGAGATACATACAGCTGTAGTGGTGGGGAGATACATAACAGCTGTAGTGGTGGGGAGATACATAACAGCTGTAGTGGTGGGGGATACATAACAGCTGTAGTGGTGGGAGATACATACAGCTGTAGTGGTGGGGAGATACATAACAGCTGTAGTGGTGGGGAGATACATACAGCTGTAGTGGTGGGGAGATACATAGTGGCTGTAGTGGTGGGGGTGGGATACATACAGCTGTAGTGGTGGGAGATACAGCTGTAGTGGTGGGGAGATACCTACAGCTGTAGTGGTGGGGAGATACATACAGCTGTAGTGGTGGGGGAGATACTGCTGTAGTGGTGGGGAGATACATACAGCTGTAGTGGTGGGAGATACAGCTGTAGTGGTGGGGAGATACAGCTGTAGTGGTGGGGAGATACCAGCTAACAGCTGTAGTGGTGGGGAGATACATACAGCTGTAGTGGTGGGGAGATACCTACAGCTGTAGTGGTGGGGATACATACAGCTGTAGTGGTGGGGGATACATAACAGCTGTAGTGGTGGGGAGATACATACAGCTGTAGTGGTGGGGGATACCTACAGCTGTAGTGGTGGGGAGATACATAACAGCTGTAGTGGTGGGGAGATACATACAGCTGTAGTGGTGGGGAGATACATACAGCTGTAGTGGTGGGGAGATACATACAGCTGTAGTGGTGGGGGTGGGGATATACCTACAGCTGTAGTGGTGGGGGAGATACATAACAGCTGTAGTGGTGGGGAGATACATAACAGCTGTAGTGGTGGGGAGATACATACAGCTGTAGTGGTGGGGAGGTACATACAGCTGTAGTGGTGGGGAGATACATACAGCTGTAGTGGTGGGGAGATACATACAGCTGTAGTGGTGGGGAGATACATACAGCTGTAGTGGTGGGGAGATACATACAGCTGTAGTGGTGGGGAGATACCTACAGCTGTAGTGGTGGGGAGATACATACAGCTGTAGTGGTGGGGAGATACATACAGCTGTAGTGGTGGGGAGATACATACAGCTGTAGTGGTGGGGAGATACCTACAGCTGTAGTGGTGGGGAGATACATACAGCTGTAGTGGTGGGGAGATACATAACAGCTGTAGTGGTGGGGAGATACCTACAGCTGTAGTGGTGGGGAGCTGTAGTGGTGGGGAGATACCTACAGCTGTAGTGGTGGGGAGATACATACAGCTGTAGTGGTGGGGAGATACATAACAGCTGTAGTGGTGGGGAGATACCTACAGCTGTAGTGGTGGGGAGATACCTACAGCTGTAGTGGTGGGGAGATACATACAGCTGTAGTGGTGGGGAGATACATAACAGCTGTAGTGGTGGGGAGATACATACAGCTGTAGTGGTGGGGAGATACATACAGCTGTAGTGGTGGGGAGATACATAACAGCTGTAGTGGTGGGGAGATACATACAGCTGTAGTGGTGGGGAGATACATACAGCTGTAGTGGTGGGAGATACAGCTGTAGTGGTGAGGAGATACATAACAGCTGTAGTGGTGGGGAGATACATACAGCTGTAGTGGTGGGGAGATACCTACAGCTGTAGTGGTGGGGAGATACATAACAGCTGTAGTGGTGGGGAGATACCTACAGCTGTAGTGGTGGGAGATACATACAGATTACAGCTGTAGTGGTGGGGAGATACATACAGCTGTAGTGGTGGGGAGATACATACAGCTGTAGTGGTGGGGAGATACATACAGCTGTAGTGGTGGGGAGATACAGCTGTAGTGGTGGGAGATACATAGCTGTGGTGGGGGAGATACATACAGCTGTAGTGGTGGGGAGATACATACAGCTGTAGTGGTGGGGAGATACATACAGCTGTAGTGGTGGGGAGATACATAACAGCTGTAGTGGTGGGGAGATACATAACAGCTGTAGTGGTGGGGAGATACATACAGCTGTAGTGGTGGGGAGATACCTACAGCTGTAGTGGTGGGGAGATACCTACAGCTGTAGTGGTGGGGAGATACATACAGCTGTAGTGGTGGGGAGATACATACAGCTGTAGTGGTGGGGAGATACATACAGCTGTAGTGGTGGGGAGATACATAACAGCTGTAGTGGTGGGGAGATACATACAGCTGTAGTGGTGGGGAGATACCTACAGCTGTAGTGGTGGGGAGATACCTACAGCTGTAGTGGTGGGGAGATACCTAACAGCTGTAGTGGTGGGGAGGTACATACAGCTGTAGTGGTGGGAGATACATACAGCTGTAGTGGTGGGGAGATACATACAGCTGCTGGTAGATACACCTGGTGGGGGGAGATACATACAGCTGTAGTGGTGTAGTGGTGGGGAGATACATACAGCTGGTGGTGGGGAGATACATACTGTAGTGGTGGGGAGATACATAACAGCTGTAGTGGTGGGGAGATACATAACAGCTGTAGTGGTGGGGAGATACAGCTGTAACAGCTGTAGTGGTGGGAGATACATACAGCTGTAGTGGTGGGGAGATACATAACAGCTGTAGTGGTGGGGAGATACATACAGCTGTAGTGGTGGGGAGATACATACAGCTGTAGTGGTGGGGTGGGGAGATACCTACAGCTGTAGTGGTGGGGAGATAGGTGGGGAGATACCTACAGCTGTAGTGGTGGGGAGATACATACAGCTGTAGTGGTGGGGAGATACATACAGCTGTAGTGGTGGGGAGATACATACAGCTGTAGTGGTGGGGAGATACCTACAGCTGTAGTGGTGGGGAGATACATACAGCTGTAGTGGTGGGGAGATACATACAGCTGTAGTGGTGGGGAGATACATACAGCTGTAGTGGTGGGGAGATACCTAACAGCTGTAGTGGTGGGGAGATACATACAGCTGTAGTGGTGGGGAGATACATACAGCTGTAGTGGTGGGGAGATAGTGGTGGGGGGAGATACATACAGCTGTAGTGGTGGGGAGATACATAACAGCTGTAGTGGTGAGGAGACACAGGGTGGTGGGGAGATACATAACAGCTGTAGTGGTGGGGAGATACATAACAGCTGTAGTGGTGGGGGGGAGATACAGCTGTAGTGGTGGGGAGATACCTACAGCTGTAGTGGTGGGGAGATACCTACAGCTGTAGTGGTGGGGAGATACATAGTGGTGGGGAGATACAGCTGCAGCTGTAGTGGTGGGGAGATACATACAGCTGTAGTGGTGGGGAGATACCTACAGCTGTAGTGGTGAGGAGATACCTAACAGCTGTAGTGGTGGGGAGATACATACAGCTGTAGTGGTGGGGAGATACATAACAGCTGTAGTGGTGGGGAGATACCTACAGCTGTAGTGGTGGGGAGATACATAACAGCTGTAGTGGTGGGGAGATACATACAGCTGTAGTGGTGGGGAGATACCTACAGCTGTAGTGGTGGGGAGATACATAAGCTGGTGAGCATACAGCTGTAGTGGTGGGAGCTGTAGTGGTGGGGATACCTACAGCTGTAGTGGTGGGGAGATACATACAGCTGTAGTGGTGGGGAGATACCTACAGCTGTAGTGGTGGGGAGATACAGCTGTATACAGCTGTAGTGGTGGGGAGATACATAACAGCTGTAGTGGTGGGGAGATACATAACAGCTGTAGTGGTGGGGAGATACATAACAGCTGTAGTGGTGGGGAGATACATAACAGCTGTAGTGGTGGGAGATACATACAGCTGTAGTGGTGGGAGATACCTACAGCTGTAGTGGTGAGGGAGATACATACAGCTGTAGTGGTGGGGAGATACATAACAGCTGTAGTGGTGGGGAGATACAGCTAAGATACAGCTGTAGTGGTGGGGAGATACCAACAGCTGTAGTGGTGGGGGAGATACAGCTGTAGTGGTGGGGAGATACAGCTGTAGTGGTGGGAGATACATAACAGCTGTAGTGGTGGGGAGATACCTACAGCTGTAGTGGTGGGGAGATACATAACAGCTGTAGTGGTGGGAGATACATAACAGCTGTAGTGGTGGGAGATATACCAACAGCTGTAGTGGTGGGGAGATACATAACAGCTGTAGTGGTGGGAGATACCTAACAGCTGTAGTGGTGGGGGAGAACCTACAGCTGTAGTGGTGGGGAGATACCAACAGCTGTAGTGGTGAGGAGATACCTACAGCTGTAGTGGTGGGGAGATACCTACAGCTGTAATGGTGAGGAGGTACCTACAGCTGTAGTGGTGGGGAGATACCTACAGCTGTAATGGTGAGGAGATACCTACAGCTGTAGTGGTGGGGAGGTACCTACAGCTGTAGTGGTGGGGAGATACCAACAGCTGTAATGGTGGGGAGATACCAACAGCTGTAGTGGTGAGGGAGATACCTACAGCTGTAGTGGTGAGGAGATACCTACAGCTGTAGTGGTGGGGAGATACCTAACAGCTGTAGTGGTGGGGAGATACATAACAGCTGTAGTGGTGGGGAGATACCAAGCAGCTGTAGTGGTGGGGAGATACATACAGCTGTAGTGGTGGGGAGAGCTGTAGTGGTGGGAGATACATACAGCTGTAGTGGTGGGGAGATACCTACAGCTGTAGTGGTGGGGAGATACCTACAGCTGTAGTGGTGGGGAGATACCAACAGCTGTAGTGGTGGGAGATACCTACAGCTGTAGTGGTGAGGAGGTGGGGAGATACCTACAGCTGTAGTGGTGGGGAGATACCAGCTGTAGTACAGCTGTAGTGGTGAGGAGATACCTACAGCTGTAGTGGTGAGGAGATACCTACAGCTGTAGTGGTGAGGAGATACCTACAGCTGTAGTGGTGGGGAGATACATACAGCTGTAGTGGTGGGGAGATACATACAGCTGTAATGGTGGGGAGATACCTACAGCTGTAGTGGTGGGGAGATACCTACAGCTGTAGTGGTGGGGAGATACCTACAGCTGTAATGGTGGGGAGATACATACAGCTGTAGTGGTGGGGAGATACCTACAGCTGTAGTGGTGGGGAGATACCTACAGCTGTAATGGTGAGGAGATACCTACAGCTGTAGTGGTGAGGAGATACCTACAGCTGTAGTGGTGGGGAGATACCAACAGCTGTAATGGTGGAGATACCTACAGCTGTAGTGGTGGGGAGATACAGCTGTAGTGGTGGGGAGATACCAGCAGCTGTAGTGGTGGGGAGATACTGTAAGTGGTGAGGAGATACTACAGCTGTAGTGGTGGGGAGATACATACAGCTGTAGTGGTGGGGAGATACCTACAGCTGTAGTGGTGGGAGAGATACCTACAGCTGTACAGCTGTAGTGGTGGGGAGATACCTACAGCTGTAGTGGTGAGGAGGAACCTGTAGTGGTGAGGCTGTAGTGAACCTACAGCTGTAATGGTGAGGAGATACCTACAGCTGTAGTGGTGGGGAGATACCTACAGCTGTAATGGTGAGGAGGTACCTACAGCTGTAGTGGTGGGGAGATACCAACAGCTGTAATGGTGAGGAGATACCTACAGCTGTAGTGGTGGGGAGGTACCTACAGCTGTAGTGGTGGGGAGATACCTACAGCTGTAGTGGTGAGGAGATACCTACAGCTGTAATGGTGAGGAGATACCTACAGCTGTAGTGGTGGGGAGGTACCTACAGCTGTAGTGGTGGGGAGGTACCTACAGCTGTAGTGGTGAGGAGATACCTACAGCTGTAGTGGTGAGGAGGAACCTACAGCTGTAGTGGTGAGGAGGAACCTACAGCTGTAATGGTGAGGAGGAACCTACAGCTGTAATGGTGAGGAGGAACCTACAGCTGTAATGGTGAGGAGGAACCTACAGCTGTAGTGGTGAGGAGGAACCTGTAGTGAGGAGATGAGGGAGGAGATACATACAGCTGTAGTGGTGAGGAGGAACCTACAGCTGTAGTGGTGAGGAGGTACCTACAGCTGTAGTGGTGGGGAGATACCAACAGCTGTAATGGTGAGGAGATACCTACAGCTGTAGTGGTGGGGAGGTACCTACAGCTGTAGTGGTGGGGAGATACCAACAGCTGTAATGGTGAGGAGATACCTACAGCTGTAGTGGTGGGGAGATACCTACAGCTGTAGTGGTGGGGAGATACCTACAGCTGTCTCCTGTAGTAATTGTTTGACACTGTGTTTGTGTCTGCGTTCGTCCGTGTGTTGCAGGAAGCATCTCAGCTGCTCCAGATCCTGCAGGCCTTACAGCCAACTCTCTCTATAAACGGGAAGGACATCTCTGTCGAGTTCGCCAAGGGATCCAAACGGTACGCACAGAAACTCAGAGAGACACACAGAGAGACACACAGAGAGAGAGACACACAGAGAGACACACACACAGAGAGACACACAGAGAGACACACAGAGAGACACACAGAAACTCAGAGAGACACACAGAGACAGAAACACAGAGAGACACACAGGCACACAGAGAGACGCACAGAGACACAGAGAGACACAGAGAGACACAGAGAGACACAGAGAGACAGAGACACAGAGAGACACACAGAGACACACAGAGAGACAGAGAGAGACGCACAGAGAGACAGAGAGACGCACAGAGAGACAGAGAGAGACACACAGAGACACACACAGAGAGACACACAGAGAGACACACAGAGACACACACAGAGAC
The DNA here is from genome assembly GCF_023373465.1 of Oncorhynchus keta. Taxonomy (NCBI): domain Eukaryota; kingdom Metazoa; phylum Chordata; class Actinopteri; order Salmoniformes; family Salmonidae; genus Oncorhynchus; species Oncorhynchus keta. The sequence goes on along the minus strand of NW_026278405.1, from coordinate 102 downwards.
ACACACAGAGAGACACACAGAGAGACACACAGAGAGACACACAGAGAGACACACACAGAGACACACACAGAGACACACACAGAGAGACACACAGAGAGACAG
>NW_026278404.1:0-4703 GCF_023373465.1 Oncorhynchus keta | reverse complement strand
ATATCAACCAGATTCTATTTTCCTATAGCTTCTCAAGGTGCTATAGGATTTCAGTAAGGTAAATGGTTAATATTCATCTATGCATGTGATGTCATCTAGTAACATCCCTATGATATTGATGTGTACAAGTCCATACCATACTCCTTTCCTACTCCTCTATCCTTCCTTCATTCCCTCCCGCTCTCATTTGCTTAGCGTGCATTGTGAGGTTGCAGTGGATGGTTGTTTCCATGTCCTCAAGGTGTCAACAGTCTTCAGTCTACTTCTATCTTACTAATCGATGTATTTGTGTTGAATACGAGCCCTGTCCTGGACGAGCTCCCTGGCTGTAGACCAACATCACCCATTAACCTGGTTAAGAATGTCTGTTTTCTATGGTGTCACTACTCCTTCAAGTCTTTGAACCACACACACACACACACACACACACACACACACACACACACACACACACACACACACACACACACACACACACACACACCTCAGTTGTTATGTTTAATATAAAGGCAGCTGGAGAAGCTAACGAAGTATCCCTGACTCCACACATTCTCTGTAATGTGATTTAGTGGTGCTAAAAAACTCACTGCTGCTCACACACCAGCCAGGGGACACACCTGACATAGTTACAGGCCCTTCAGCCTTCAAACATTACCATCTGACATTTATGAAGTTCTTATTTGTCCCAGAAACTTCCCCCAGAGAGAGGGAGGGAGAACGAGAGGACGAGAGTAGACAGAAAGATATAGGGAGCGAGAGAGACACAGAGAGAGGGTGTAGAGAATAGTACCTGGGCCAGGATAGAACATAGGTAGGTCGGAGAAGGTTTGTACGGGAGATCGGTAAGATACGTTTTGAGAGAGGTAAGAGAAGGTTTGTATGGGAGATATGTAAGAGAAGGTTTGTATGGGAGATCGGTAGGAGAAGGTTTGTATGGGAGATATGTAAGAGAAGGTTTGTATGGGAGATAGGTAAGAGAAGGTTTGTATTGAGATCGGTAGGAGCAGGTTTTTGTATGGGAGATCGGTAGGAGAAGGTTTTTGTATGGGAGATCGGTAAGAGAAGGTTTTTGTATGGGAGATCGGTAGGACAAGGTTTTTGTATGGGAGATCGGTAAGAGAAGGTTTGTATGGAGATCGGTAGAAGCAGGTTTTTGTATGGGAGATCGGTAGGACAAGGTTTTTGTATGGGAGATCGGTAAGAGAAGGTTTTTATTTGGGAGATCGGTAAGAGAAGGTTTTTGTATGGAGATCGGTAGGAGCAGGTTTTTGTATGGGAGATCGGTAGGACAAGGTTTTTGTATGGAGATCGGTAGGAGAAGGTTTGTATGGAGATCGGTAGAAGCAGGTTTTTGTATGGAGATCGGTAGGAGAAGGTTTGTATGGAGATCGGTAAGAGAAGGTTTTTGTATGGGAGATCGGTAAGAGAAGGTTTTTGTATGGGAGATCGGTAAGAGAAGGTTTGTATGGAGATCGGTGGGAGAAGGTTTGTATGGAGATCGGTAGGAGAAGGTTTGTATGGAGATCGGTAGGAGCAGGTTTTTGTATGGAGATCGGTAGGAGAAGATTTGTATGGAGATCGGTAGGAGAAGGTTTGTAGGGAGATCGGTAGGAGAAGGTTTGTAGGGAGATCGGTAGGAGAAGGTTTGTATGGAGATCGGTAGGAGAAGGTTTGTATGGGAGATCGGTAGGAGAAGGTTTGTATGGAGATCGGTAGGAGAAGATTTGTATGGAGATCGGTAGGAGAAGATTTGTATGGAGATCGGTAGGAGAAGGTTTGTATGGAGATCGGTGGGAGAAGGTTTGTATGGAGATCGGTGGGAGAAGGTTTGTATGGAGATCGGTGGGAGAAGGTTTGTATGGAAGATCGGTAAGAGCAGGTTTGTATGGAGATCGGTAGGAGAAGATTTGTATGGAGATCGGTAGGAGAAGGTTTGTATGGAGATCGGTAGGAGAAGGTTTGTATGGAGATCGGTAGGAGAAGGTTTGTATGGAGATCGGTAGGAGAAGGTTTGTATGGAGATCGGTAGGAGAAGGTTTGTATGGGAGATCGGTAGGAGAAGGTTTGTATGGGAGATCGGTAGGAGAAGGTTTGTATGGGAGATCGGTAGGAGAAGGTTTGTATGGGAGATCGGTAGGAGAAGGTTTGTATGGGAGATCGGTAGGAGAAGGTTTGTATGGGAGATCGGTAGGAGAAGGTTTGTATGGGAGATCGGTAGGAGAAGGTTTGTATGGAGATCGGTAGGAGAAGGTTTGTATGGGAGATCGGTAGGAGAAGGTTTGTATGGGAGATCGGTAGGAGAAGGTTTGTATGGAGATCGGTAGGAGAAGGTTTGTATGGAGATCGGTAGGAGAAGGTTTGTATGGAGATCGGTAGGAGAAGGTTTGTATGGAGATCGGTAGGAGAAGGTCTCTGAATTAGAGAGGTGCGGTGGGCTTTACAGTTGTGATACTACACCGCTGAATGGAGGGAAATACTGACACGCAACATCAGAGACTAAATTAAACTTAGGACATTTACCTGTACTGTTTGCATGGTGATATCATGGTATTGTAGGTCTTATTGGGGAGATAGGCCATGTTGATATCATGGTATTGTAGGTCTTATTGGGGAGATAGGCCATGTTGATATCATGGTATTGTAGGTCTTATTGGGGAGATAGGCCATGTTGATATCATGGTATTGTAGGTCTTATTGGGGGAGATAGGCCATGTTGATATCATGGTATTGTAGGTCTTATTGGTAGATAGGCCATGTTGATATCATTTTAATGTAGGTCTTATTAGGGAGATAGGCCATGTTGATACCATGGTATTGTAGGTCTTATTGGGAGATATGGCCATGTTGATATCATTTTTAATGTCAGGTCTTATTGTGTAGATAGGCCATGTTGAGATACCATGGTAATGTAGGTCTTATTGGGGAGACAGGCCATGTTGATACCATGGTATTGTAGGTCTTATTGGGGAGATAGGCCATGTTGATATCATGGTAATGTAGGTCTTATTGGGAGATAGGCCATGTTGATACCATGGTATTGTAGGTCTTATTGGGGAGATAGGCCATGTTGATACCATGGTATTGTAGGCCTTATTGGGATAGGCCATGTTGATACCATGGTATTGTAGGTCTTATTGGGAGATAGGCCATGTTGATATCATTTAATGTAGGCCTTATTGGGAGATAGGGCCATGTTGATACCTTATTGTATTGTAGGATCTTATTGTAGATAGGCCATGTTGATATCATTTTAATGTAGGCCTTATTGGGGAGATAGGCCATGTTGATACCATGGTATTGTGGTCTTATTGGGGAGATAGGCCATGTTGATACCATGGTATTGTAGGTCTTATTAGGTAGATAGGCCATGTTGATATCATGGTAATGTAGGAATGTGGGAGATAGGCCATGTTGATATCATGGTATTGTAGGTCTTATTGGGGAGACAGGCCATGTTGAGATGTAAGTTCCTAACTTGGCCTTATTAAAGTAGATAGGCAGATTTTGGCAATGTAGGTCTTATTGGGGAGACCCCATGTTGATATCATTTTAATGGGTCTATGGGAGGTCTCTGTAGATCTAAGTTCCTAACTTGTTTGACAAAATTGCACCTCAGACTGAGGGGACCACATCACTACCCCAAGTCTGCAACCACCCTCTGTAAGAAAGTATTTTTCTGCTCCGTTTCCGTTGGCTTCTCCTTTCATGCATTGCAGCCTCACCACTGAGCACCCATCACTTAATCTGTCTCAGTAGCCTACCCTCTGGTAAAGAAAGTATTTTTCAGCCAGGCGTTGGCTTCTCATTTCATCCTTCTGGTTCAGTAATACCAGCCAGACGTTAGCTTCTCACTTCATCCTTCTGGTTCAGTAATACCAGCCAGACGCTAGCTTCTCACTTCATCCTTCTGGTTCAGTAATACCAGCCAGACGTTAGCTTCTCACTTCATCCTTCTGGTTCAGTAATACCAGCCAGACGTTAGCTTCTCACTTCATCCTTCTGGTTCAGTAATACCAGCCAGACGTTAGCTTCTCACTTCATCCTTCTGGTTCAGTAATACCAGCCAGACGTTAGCTTCTCACTTCATCCTTCTGGTTCAGTAATACCAGCCAGACGTTGGCTTCTCATCCTTCTCCTTCTGGTTCAGTAATACCAGCCAGACGTTAGCTTCTCACTTCATCCTTCTGGTTCAGCAATACCAGCCAGACGTTAGCTTCTCATTTCATCCTTCTGGTTCAGTAATACCAGCCAGACGTTAGCTTCTCACTTCATCCTTCTGGTTCAGTAATACCAGCCAGATTACTTCATCTTTCTGTTCTTTCTCACTTCATCCTTCTGGATTTCAGTAATACCAGCCAGATGTTAGCTTCACTTCATCCTTCTGGTTCAGTAATACCAGCCAGACGTTAGCTTCTCACTTCATCCTTCTGGTTCAGTAATACCAGCCAGGCGTTAGCTTCTCACTTCATCCCTTCTGGTTCGGTAATACCAGCCAGGCGTTAGTAATGCTTCTCACTTCATCCTTCTGGTTCAGTAATACCAGCCAGACGTTAGCTTCTCACTTCATCCTTCTGGTTCAGTAATACCAGCCAGGCGTTAGTTCTCACTTCATCCTTCTGGTTCAGTAATACCAGCCAGATCGGTGGCTTCTCATCCTTCATTCAGTTCTGGTTCAGTAATACCAGCCAGACGTTGGCTTCTCA
>NW_026278403.1:0-16703 GCF_023373465.1 Oncorhynchus keta | reverse complement strand
GTATCAACCAGATTCATTTTCCTATAGCTTCCTCAAGGTGTCAACAGTCTTCAGACATAGTTTCAGGCTTTTATTTTGAAAAATGAGCCAGAACGATAACATCGCGTCAATTGGTCACATGTGTTTTGCTCGCGCAACAGAGGCATTGCTTTGTTTTTCCCTCTCCTACTGTGAAAGACATTTGCGGTTGATAATTTATCAATTATATGTTTTTTTTTAAACCTGAGGATTGATTATAAAAAAACATTTCACATGTTTCTGTGGACATTATTGATATTATTTGGAATTTGTCTGCATTGTCTTGAGCGCTCTTTCCTGTGGATTTCTGAACATAATGCGCCAAACAAACAGAGGTATTTTAGATATAAAAATACATCTTTATGGAACAAAAGGAACATTTGTTGTGTAACTGGGAGTCTCGTGAGTGAAAACATCCAAAGATCATCAAAGGTAAACGATTAATTTGATTGCTTTTCTGATTTTCATGTACCTGATGTGTACTATGTGTACTTAATGTTTTGTCACATGTGATCGATAAACTTATACAAACGCTTGGATTGCTTTCGCTGTAAAACATCATTTCAAAATCTGAGGCGACAGGTGGAATAACAAAAAAAACGCTAAGCTGTGTTTTGCAATATTGCACCTGCGAGTTTCATGAATATGAATATTTTTAATAATATTATTTGACTGAGGCGCTATGCTATTCAGCGGTTGTTGATGACAATTATCCCCGGCAAGGGTGGTTACAGATCATTTATCTTACTAATCGATCGAGCCTGTCTGGGCGAGCCCCTGGCCTGTAACATCACCCATTAACCTGGTTAAGAATGTCTGTTTCTCTATGATGTCACTACTCCTTCAAGACACACACACACACACTCACACACACACACACACACACACACACACACACACACACACACACACACACACACACACACACACACACACACACACACACACACACACCTCAGTTGTTATGTTTAATATAAAGGCAGTTGAGAAGCTAATGAAGTATCCCTGACTCCACATTCTCTGTAATGTGATTTAGTGGTGCTGGGTAAAAACTCACTGCTGTCTACACACCAGCTATACAGGGACACACCTGACATAGTTACAGGCCCTTCAGCCTTCAAACATTACCATCTGACATTTATGAAGTTCTTATTTGTCCCAGAAACTTCCCCCAGAGAGGAGGGAGAACGAGAGGACGAGAGTAGACAGAAAGATATAGGGAGGCGAGAGAGACACAGAGAGAGGGTGTAGAGAGAATAGTACCTGGGCCAGGATAGAACATAGGTAGGTCGGAGAAGGTTTGTACGGGAGATCGGTAAGAGAACGTTTGTACGGAGATAGGTAGGAGAAGGTTTGTATGGGAGATAGGTAAGAGAAGGTTTGTGTAGGAGATAGGGAAGAGTAGGTTTGAGATAGGTAGGAGAAGGTTTGTATGGAGATATGTAAGAGAAGGTTTGTATGGAAGATAGGTAGGAGAAGGTTTGTATGGAAGATAGGTAGGAGAAGGTTTGTATGGAAGATAGGTAGGAGAAGGTTTGAGATAGGTCAAATAACATTGTACGGGAGATAGGTAAAGAAGGTTTGAGAGGTAGGAAAAGGTTTGTATGGGAGATAGGTAGGAGAAGGTTTGTATGGGAGATAGGTAGGAGAAAGGTTTGTATGGAAGATAGGTAGGAGAAGGTTTGTATGGGAGATAGGTAGGAGAAGGTTTGTATGGAAGATAGGTAGGAGAAAGGTTTGAGATAGGTCAAATAACATTATGCGGAGATAGGTAATAGAAGGTTTGAGATATAGGAGAAGGTTTGTATGGAGATAGGTAGGAGAAGGTTTGTATGGAAGATAGGTAGGAGAAGGTTTGTATGGGAGATATGTAGAAAGGTTTGTATGGGATATATGTAAGAGAAGGTTTGTATGGGAGATAGGTAGGAGAAGGTTGAGATAGGTCAAATAACATTGTACGGGAGATAGGTAGAGAAGGTTTGAGATAGGTAGGAGAAGGTTTGTATGGGAGATAGGTAAGAGAAGGTTTGTATTGAGATCGGTAGGAGCAGGTTTGGTATGAGAGATCGGTGGGACAAGGTTTTTGTATGGGAGATCGGTAGAAGAAGGTTTTGTATGGAGATCGGTAAGAGAAGGTTTTGTATGGAGATCGGTAGAGAAGGTTTTTGTATGGAGATCGGTAGGAGAAGGTTTGTATGGGAGATAGGTAGGAGAAAGGTTTGTTATGAATAGCAAGAGAATAAGTTTGTATGGGAGATATGTAAGAAGAGAAGGTTTGTATGGGAGATAGGTAGGAGAAGGTTTTGTATGGGAGATAGGTAGGAGAAGGTTTGTATGGGAGATATGTAAAGAGAAAGGTTTTTGTATGGGGAGATCGGTAAGAGAAAGGTTTTTGTATGGGAGATCGGTAAGAAAGGATTTTTATATGGGAGATCGGTAGAGAAGGTTTTGTATGGAGATCGGTAAGAGAAGGTTTGTATGGAGATCGGTAGGAGAAGGTTTGTATGGAGATCGGTAGAAGAAGGTTTTTGTATGGGAAATCGGTAAGAAAGGTTTTGTATGGGAGATCGGTAAGAAGCTTTGTATGGAGATCGGTAGGAGAAGGTTTGTATGGAGATAGGTAGGAGAAGGTTTGTATGGGAGATAGGTAAGAGAAGGTTTTTGTATGGAGATAGGTAGGAGAAGGTTTGTATGGGAGATAGGTAGGAGAAGGTTTGTATGGGAGATAGGTAGGAGAAGGTTTGTACGGAGATAGGTAAGAGAAGGTTTGAGATAGGTAGGAGAAGGTTTGTATGGGAGATAGGTAAGAGAAGGTTTGTATGGAGATCGGTAGAAGCAGGTTTTGTATGGGAGATCAGTAGGACAAGGTTTTGTATGGGAGATCGGTAGGAAGAAGGTTTGTATGGAGATCGGTAGAAGCAGGTTTTTGTATGGGAGATCGGTAGGAGAAGGTTTTGTATGGAGATCGGTAAGAGAAGGTTTTTGTATGGGAGATCGGTAAGAGAAGGTTTGTATGGAGATCGGTGGGAGAAGGTTTGTATGGAAGATCGGTAAGAGCAGGTTTTGTATGGAGATCGGTAGGAGAAGATTTGTATGGAGATCGGTAGGAGAAGGTTTGTATGGAGATCGGTATGAGAAGGTTTTGTATGGAGATCGGTAGGAGCAGGTTTGTATGGAGATCGGTAGGAGAAGGTTTTGTATGGGAGATCAGTAGGAGAAGGTTTGTATGGAGATCAGTATAAGAAGGTTTTGTATGGAGATCGGTAGGAGCAGGTTTGTATGGAGATCGGTATGAGAAGGTTTTTGTATGGAGATCGGTAGGAGCAGGTTTGTATGGAGATCGGTAGGAGAAGGTTTGTATGGAGATCGGTAGGAGAAAGGTTTGTATGGGGAGATCGGTAGGAGAAGGTTTGTATGGAGATCCAGTAGGAGCAGGTTTGTATGGAGATCGGTAGGAGAAGGTTGTATGGAGATCGGTAGGAGAAAGTTTGTATGGAGATCGGTAGGAGAAGGTTTGTATGGAGATCGGTAGGAGAAGGTTTGTATGGGAGATCGGTATGAGAAGGTTTTGTATGGAGATCGGTAAGAGAAGGTTTTTTTGTATGGGAGATCGGTAGGACAAGGTTTTTGTATGGGAGATCGGTAAGAGAAGGTTTTTGTATGGGAGATCGGTAAGAGAAGGTTTTTATATGGGAGATCGGTAAGAAAGGTTTTGTATGGAGAGATCGGTAAGAGAAGGTTTTGTATGGAGATCAGTAAGAGAAGGTTTTTGTATGGAGATCGGTAGGAGAAGGTTTGTATGGGAGATAGGTAGGAGAAGGTTTGTATGGGAGATATGTAAGAAGGTTTGTATGGGAGATATGTAGAGAAGGTTTGTATGGGAGATAGGTAGGAGAAGGTTTGTATGGGAGATAGGTAGGAGAAGGTTTGTATGGGAGATATGTAAGAGAAGGTTTGTATGGGAGATAGGTAAGAGAAGGTTTGTATTGAGATCCCGGTAGGAGCAGGTTTTGTATGGGAGATCGGTAGGACAAGGTTTTGTATGGGAGATCGGTAAGAGAAGGTTTTTGTATGGGAGATCGGTAAGAGAAGGTTTTTGTATGGGAGATCGGTAGAGAAGGTTTTATATGGGGAGATCGGTAAGAGAAGGTTTTTGTATGGAGATCGGTAAGAAGGTTTGTATGGAGATCGGTATGAGAAGGTTTTTGTATGGAGATCGGTAAGAGAAGGTTTTGTATGGGAGATCGGTAGGACAAGGTTTTTGTATGGGAGATCGGTAAGAGAAGGTTTTTTGTATGGGAGATCGGTAAGAGAAGGTTTTTGTATGGAGATCGGTAGGAGAAGGTTTGTATGGGATCGGTATGAGAAGGTTTTGTATGGAGATCGGTAAGAGAAGGTTTTTGTATGGGAGATCGGTAGGACAAGGTTTTTGTATGGGAGATCGGTAGAGAAGGTTTTGTATGGGAGATCGGTAAGAAAGGTTTTTATATGGGAGATCGGTAAGAGAAGTTTTGTATGGAGATCGGTAAGAGAAGGTTTTTGTATGGAGATCGGTAAGAGAAGGTTTTTGTATGGAGATCGGTAGGAGAAGGTTTGTATGGGAGATAGGTAGGAGAAGGTTGTATGGGAGATATGTAAGAGAAGGTTTGTATGGGAGATATGTAAGAGAAGGTTTGTATGGGAGATAGGTAGGAGAAGGTTTGTATGGGAGATAGGTAGGAGAAGGTTTGTATGGGAGATATGTAAGAGAAGGTTTGTATGGGAGATAGGTAAGAAAGGTTTGTATTAAGATCGGTAGGAGCAGGTTTTTGTATGGGAGATCGGTAGGACAAGGTTTTTGTATGGGAGATCGGTAAGAAAGGTTTTGTATGGGAGATCGGTAAGAGAAGGTTTTGTATGGGAGATCGGTAAGAGAAGGTTTTTATATGGGAGATCGGTAAGAAAGGTTTTGTATGGAGATCGGTAAGAGAAGGTTTGTATGGAGATCGGTAGGAGAAGGTTTGTATGGAGAATCGGTAAGAAAGGTTTTGTATGGGAAATCGGTAAGAAGGTTTTGTATGGGAGATCGCTAAGAGAAGCTTTGTATGGAGATCGGTAGGAGAAGGTTGTATGGAGATAGGTAGGAGAAGGTTTGTATGGGAGATAGGTAAGAAAGGTTTTGTATGGAGATAGGTAGGAGAAGGTTTGTATGGGAGATAGGTAGGAGAAGGTTTGTATGGGAGATAGGTAGGAGAAGGTTTGTACGGGAGATAGGTAAGAGAAGGTTTGAGATAGGTAGGAGAAGGTTTGTATGGGAGATAGGTAAGAGAAGGTTTGTATTGAGATCGGTAGGAGCAGGTTTTTGTATGGGAGATCGGTAGGACAAGGTTTTTGTATGGGAGATCGGTAAGAGAAGGTTTTTGTATGGGAGATCGGTAAGAGAAGGTTTTTATTTGGGAGATCGGTAAGAGAAGGTTTTTGTATGGAGATCGGTAAGAGAAGGTTTTTGTATGGGAGATCGGTAGGACAAGGTTTTTGTATGGGAGATCGGTAAGAGAAGGTTTGTATGGAGATCGGTAGAAGCAGGTTTTTGTATGGGAGATCGGTAGGACAAGGTTTTTGTATGGAGATCGGTAAGAGAAGGTTTTTGTATGGAGATCGGTAAGAGAAGGTTTTTGTATGGAGATCGGTAGGAGAAGTTTTTGTATGGAGATCGGTAGGAGAAGGTTTGTATGGGAGATAGGTAGGAGAAGGTTTGTATGGGAGATAGGTAGGAGAAGGTTTGTATGGGAGATATGTAAGAGAAGGTTTGTATGGGAGATAGGTAAGAGAAGGTTTGTATTGAGATCGGTAGGGGAGGTTTTGTATGGGGAGATCGGTAGGACAAGGTTTTTGTATGGGAGATCGGTAAGAGAAAGGTTTTTGTATGGGAGATCGGTAAGAGAAGGTTTTTGTATGGGAGATCGGTAAGAAGGTTTTTATGGGAGATCGGTAAGAAAGGTTTTGTATGGAGATCGGTAAGAGAAGGTTTTGTATGGGAGATTGGTAGGAGAAGGTTTTGTATGGAGATCGGTAAGAGAAGGGTTTTGTATGGGAAATCGGTAAGAAGGTTTTTGTATGGGAGATCGGTAAGAAGGTTTGTATGGGAGATAGGTAGGAGAAGGTTTGTATGGAGATAGGTAGGAGAAGGTTTGTATGGGAGATAGGTAAGAGAAGGTTTTTGTATGGAGATAGGTAGGAGAAGGTTTGTATGGGAGATAGGTAGGAGAAGGTTTGTATGGGAGATAGGTAGGAGAAGTTTAATACGGGAGATAGGTAAGAGAAGGTTTGTATTGAGATCGGTAGGAGCAGGTTTTTGTAGGAGATCGGTGGACCAGGTTTTGTATGGGGAGATCGGTAGGGAAGGTTTTTGTATGGGAGATCAGTAGGAGAAGGTTTGTATGGGAGATGTCGGTAGAAGCAGGTTTTTGTATGGGAGATGGGGTAGGACAAGGTTTTGTATGGGAGATCGGTAGGAGAAGGTTTGTATGGAGATCGGTGATTTTTGTATGGGAGATCGGTAGGAGAAGGTTTTTGTATGGAGATCGGTAAGAGAAGGTTTTGTATGGGAGATCGGTAAGAGAAGGTTTGTATGGAGATCGGTGGGAGAAGGTTTGTATGGAAGATCGGTAAGGCAGGTTTTTGTATGGAGATCGGTAGGAGAAGATTTGTATGGAGATCGGTAGGAGAAGGTTTGTATGGAGATCGGTATGAGAAGGTTTTTGTATGGAGATCGGTAGGAGCAGGTTTGTATGGAGATCGGTAGGAGAAGGTTTGTATGGGAGATCAGTAGGAGAAGGTTTGTATGGAGATCGGTATGAGAAGGTTTTGTATGGGAGATCGGTAGGAGCAGGTTTGTATGGAGATCGGTATGAGCAGGTTTTTGTATGGAGATCGGTAGGAGAAGGTTTGTATGGAGATCGGTAGGAGAAGGTTTGTATGGAGATCGGTAGGAGAAGGTTTGTATGGGAGACGGTAGGAGAAGGTTTGTATGGAAATCGGTAGGAGCAGGTTTGTATGGAGATCGGTAGGAGAAGGTTTGTATGGAGATCGGTAGGAGAAAGTTTGTATGGAGATCGGTAGGAAGGTTTGTATGGAGATCGGTAGGAGAAGGTTTGTATGGGAAGTCGGTATGAGAAAGGTTTTGTATGGAGATCGGTAGAGAGAAGGTTTTTGTATGGGAGATCGGTAGGACAAGGTTTTGTATGGGAGATCGGTAGAAGGGTTTTGTATGGGAAGATCGGTAGAGAAGGTTTTTATATGGGAGATCGGTAAGAGAAGGTTTTGTATGGAGATCGGTAGAAGAAAGGTTTTGTATATGGAGATCAGTAAGAGAAGGTTTTTGTATGGAGATCGGTAGGAGAAGGTTTGTATGGGGAGATAGGTAGGAGAAGGTTTGTATGGGAGATAGGTAGGAGAAGGTTTGTATGGGAGATATGTAAGAGAAGGTTTGTATGGGAGATATGGTAGAGAGAAGGTTTGTATGGGAGATATGTAAGAGAAGGTTTGTATGGGAGATCGGTAGGAGAAGGTTTGTATGGGAGATATGTAAGAGAAGGTTTGTATGGGAGATAGGTAAGAGAAGGTTTGTATTGAGATCGGTAGGAGCAGGTTTTTGTATGGGAGATCGGTAGGACAAGGTTTTTGTATGGGAGATCGGTAAGAGAAGGTTTTTGTATGGGAGATCGGTAAGAGAAGGTTTTTATTTGGGAGATCGGTAAGAGAAGGTTTTTGTATGGGAGATCGGTAAGAGAAGGTTTTTGTATGGAGATCGGTAAGAGAAGGTTTGTATGGAGATCGGTAGGAGAAGGTTTTGTATGGAGATCGGTAAGAAGAGTTTGTATGGGAAATCAGTAAGAGGTTTTGTATGGGAGATCGCTAAGAGAAGCTTTGTATGGAGATCGGTGGGAGAAAGGTTTGTATGGAGATAGGTAGGAGAAGGTTTGTATGGGAGAATAGGTAGAGAAGGTTTTGTATGGAGAATAGGTAGGAAGAAGGTTTGTATGGGAATAGGTAGGAGAAGGTTTGTATAAGAATAGGTAGGAGAAAGGTTTGTACGGGAGATAGGTAGAGGTTTGAAGGAATAGGTAGAGAAGGTTTGTATGGGAGATAGGTAGAGAAGGTTTGTATTGAGATTCTAGGAGCAGGTTTTGCATGGGAGACTGCAGGACAAGGCTTTTGTATGGGGAGACCTGCAAGAGAAGGTTTTTGTATGAGATCGGTAAGAGAAGGTTTTTATATGGGAGATCGGTAAGAGAAGATTTTTGTATGGAGATCTCTGCAAGAGAAGGTTTTTGTATGGGAGATCGGTAGACAAGGTTTTCGTATGGGAGACCATAGGTTTTTATATGGGAGACTTGCAGAGAAGGTTTTTGTATGGAGATCTAGTAAGAGAAGGTTTTTGTAAGGAGATCGGTAAGAGAAGGTTTTTTGTATGGGAGATCGGTAAGAGAAGGTTTTTGTATGGAGATCGGTAGGAAGTTTTTGTATGGGAGACTTGTAGAGAAGGTTTGTAAGGGACAGGTAGGAGAAGGGCCAGAAGGAGATAGGTAGAAGGTTTGTATTGAGATCTGCAAGAGAAGGTTTTGTGAGATTGGTAGGAGAAGGTTTTGTATGGAGATCGGTAAGAGAAGGGGTTTTGTATGGGAAATCGGTAAGAGAAGGTTTTTGTATGGGGAGATCGAAGAGAAGGTTTGTATGGAGATCGGTAGGGAGAAGGTTTGTATGGAGATCGGTAAGAGAAGGTTTTTGTATGGGAAATCGGTAAGAGAAGGTTTTTTGTATGGGAGATCGGTAAGAGAAGGTTTGTATGGGAGATAGGTAGGAGAAGGTTTGAATGGAGATAGGTAGGAGAAGGTTTGTATGGGAGATAGGTAAGATAGTTGGGTTTTTGGTATGGAGATAGGTAGAGAAGGTTTATATGGGAGATAGGTAGGAGAAGGTTTGTATGGGAGATAGTAGGAGAAGGTTTGTACGGGAGATAGGTAAGAGAAGGTTTGTATTGAGATCGGTAGAGCAGGTTTTTGTATGGGAGATCGTAGGACAAGGTTTTGTATGGGAGATTCGTAGAGAAGGTTTTTGTATGGGAGACTGCAGGAGAAGGTTTGCATGTGAGATCGGTAGAAGCAGGTTTTTGTATGGGAGATCGGTAGGACAAGGTTTTTGGTATGGGAGATCGGTAGGAGAAGGTTTGTATGGAGATCGTAGAAGCAGGTTTTTGTATGGGAGATCGGTAGGAGAAGGTTTTTGTATGAGATCGGTAAGAAAGGTTTTTGTATGGGAGATCGGTAAGAGAAGGTTTGTATGGAGATCGGGAGAAGGTTTGTATGGAAGATCGTAAGAGCAGGTTTTTGTATGGAGATCGGTAGAGAAGATTTGTATGGGAGATCGGTAGGAGAAGGTTTGTATGGAGATCGGTAGGAGAAGGTTTGTATGGGAGATCGGTAGAGAAGGTTTGTATGGAGATCAGTAGGAGCAGGTTTGTATGGAGATCGGTAGGAGAAGGTTTGTATGGAGATCGGTAGGAGAAAGTTTGTATGGAGATCGGTGGAGAAGGTTTAAAGGGAGATCTGGTAGGAGAAGGTTTGTATGGGAGATCGGTATGAGAAGGTTTTTGTATGGAGATCGGTAAGAGAAGGTTTTTGTATGGGAGATCGGTAAGAGAAGGTTTGTATGGAGATCGGGAGAAGGTTTGTATGGAAGATCGGTAAGAGCAGGTTTTTGTATGGAGATCGGTAGGAGAAGATTTGTATGGAGATCGATAGAGAAGGTTTGTATGGAGATCGGTATGAGAAAGGTTTTTGTATGGAGATCGGTAGGGAGCAGGTTTGTATGGAGATCGTAGGAGCAGGTTTGTATGGAGATCGGTAGGAGAAGGTTTGTATGGGAGATCGGTAGGGAGAAGGTTTGTATGGAGACTGTATGAGAAGGTTTTATATGGAGATCGGTAGGAGCAGGTTTGTATGGAGATTGGTATGAGAAGGTTTTTCTATGGAGATCGGTAGGGAGCAGGTTTGTAGGGAGATCGGTAGGAGAAGGTTTGTATGGAGATCGGTAGGAGAAGGTTTGTATGGGAAATCGGTAGGAGAAGGTTTGTATGAGATCAGTAGAGAAGGTTTGTATGGAGATCGGTAGGGAGAAAGTTTGTATGGAGATTGGTAGGAGAAGGTTTGTATGGAGATCGGTAGGAGAAGGTTTGTATGGAGATCGGTAGGAGAAGGTTTGTATGGAGATCGGTAGGAGAAGGTTTGTATGGAGATTGGTAGGAGAACGCTTGTATGGGAGATCGGTAGGAGAAGGTTTGTATGGAGATCGGTAGGAGAAGGTTTGTGTATGGAGATCGGTAGAGCAGGTTTGTATGGAGATCGGTAGGAGAAGGTTTGTATGGGAGATCGGTAGAGAAGGTTTGTGTATGGAGATCGGTAGGAGAAGGTTTGTATGGAGATTGGTAGGAGAACGTTTGTATGGGAGATCGGTAGGAGAAGGTTTGTATGGGAGATCGTAGGTAGGAGAACGTTTGTATGAGATCGGTATGAGAAGGTTTTTGTATGGAGATCGGGTAGGAGCAGGTTTGTATGGAGATCGGTAGAGAAGGTTTGTATGGAGATCGGGTAGGGAGAAAGTTTGTATGAGATCGGTAGGAGAAGGTTTGTAAGTGGAGATCGGTAGGAGCAGGTTTGGGTATGGAGATCGGTAGGAGCAGGTTGTATGGGAAATCGGTAGGAGAAGGTTTGTATGGAGACTCTAGGAGAAGGTTTTGTATGGAGATCGGTAGGAGAAAGTTTGTATGGAGATCGGTAGGAGAAGGTTTGTATGGAAATCGGTAGGAGAAGGTTTGTATGGAGATCGGTAGGAGAAGGTTTGTATGGAGATCGGTAGGAGAAGGTTTGTATGGAGATCGGTAGGAGAAGGTTTGTATGGAGATCGGTAGGAGAAGGTTTGTATGGGAGATCGGTAGGAGAAGGTTTGTATGGAGATCGGTAGGAGAAGGTTTGTATGGAGATCGGTAGGAGAAGGTTTGTATGGAGATCGGTAGGAGAAGGTTTGTATGGAGATCGGTAGGAGAAGGTCTCTGAATTAGAGAGGTGCGGTGGGCTTTACAGTTGTGATACTACACCTCTGAATGGAGGAAATACTGACACGCAACATCAGGAGACTAAAATTAAACTTAGGACATTTACCTGTACTGTTGCATGGTGATATCGTTTTAATGTAGGTCTTATTAGGGAGATAGGCCATGTTGATACCATGGTATTGTGGTCTTATTGGGGAGATAGGCCATGTTGATATCATTTTAATGTAGGTCTTATTGGGAGATAGGCCATGTTGATATCATTTTAATGAGGCCTTATTGGGGAGATAGGCCATGTTGATATCATTTAATGTAGGCCTTATTGGGGAGATAGGCCATGTTGATATCATTTTAATGTAGGCCTTATTGGGAGATAGGCCATGTTGATATCATATTAATGTAGGCCTTATTGGGAGAGGGCCATGCTGAGGGCCATGGCCATGTTGATATCATTTTATTGTAGGCCTTATTGGGGAGATAGGCCATGTTGATATCATGGTATTGTAGGCCTTATTGCATAATAGGCCATGTTGATATCATTTAATGTAGGTCTTATTGGGGAGATAGGCCATGTTGAATATCGGCCCTAATGTAGGTCTTATTGGGGAGATAGGCCATGTTGATATCATTTTAAATGTAGGTCTTATTGGGAGATAAGCCATGTTGATATCATTTTAATGTAGGTCTTATTGTGAGATAGGCCATGTTGATATCATTTTAATGTAGGTCTTATTGGGAGATAGGCCATGTTGATATCATTTTAATGTAGGTCTTATTGGGGAGATAGGCCATGTTGATACCATGGTATTGTAGGTCTTATTGGGGAGATAGGCCATGCTGATATCCATTTTATTGCAGGTCTTATTGGGTAGATAGGCCATGTTGATATCATGGTATTGTAGGTCTTATTGTGAGATAGGCCATGCTGATATCATGGCATTGTAGGTCTTATTGGGTAGATAGGCCATGCTGATATCATGGTATTGTAGGTCTTATTGGGTAGATAGGTCATGCTGATATCATGGTATTGTAGGTCTTATTGCAGATAGGCCATGTTGATATCATGGCATTGCAGGTCCATTGGGGAGATATAATATGCTGATATCATTTTAATGTAGGTCTTATTGTGAGATAGGCCATGTTGATATCATTTTAATGTAGGTCTTATTGGGGAGATAGCCATGCTGATATCATTTTAATGTAGGTCTTATTGGGGAGATAGGCCATGTTGATACCATGGTATTGTAGGTCTTATTGGGGAGATAGGCCATGTTGATATCATTTTTTATTGTAGGTCTTATTGGAGATAGGCCATGTTGATATCATGGCATTGTAGGTCTTATTGGGTAGATAGGCCATGTTGATATCATGGTAATGTAGGTCTTATTGGGGAGATAGGCCATGTTGATACCATGGTATTGTAGGTCTTATTGGGAGATAGGCCATGTTGATATCATTTTAATGGTTTATTGGGATGGTATATAATTCTAATGTAGGTCTTATTAAGAGATAGGCCATGTTGATATAATTTTAATGTAGGTCTTATTGGGAGATAGGCCATGTTGATATCATTTTAATGCAGGCCTTATTGGGGAGATAGGCCATGTTGATATCATTTTAATGTAGGTCTTATTGGGGAGATAGGGCCATGTTGATATCTTTTAACTGATATCATTTGATATCATTTTAATGTAGGTCTTATTGGGTAGGCCATGTTGATATCAGGGGACAGAGATAGGCCATGTTGATATCATGGGTCTTATTGTAGGTGTTGATACCATGGTATTGTAGGTCTTATTGATAGGCCATGTTGATATCATGGTATTGTATCTGAACACTTCTATTGGGTCTTATTGATAGCCATGTTGATATCATGGTATTGTAGGTCTTATTGGGTAGATAGGCATGTTGATATCATGGTACGGTAGGTCTGAGATACTGCTGGATATCATGGCATTGCAGGTCTTATTGGGCAGATAGGCCATGTTGATATCATGGCATTGTAGGTCTTATTGGGGAGATAGGCCATGTTGATATCATTTTAATGTAGGTCTTATTGGGGAGATATAATATGCTGATATCATTTAATGTAGGTCTTATTGGGGAGATAGGCCATGTTGATACTCATTTTAACGTAGGTCTTATTGTGGAGATAGGCCATGTTGATGTCCATGGTATTGTAGGTCTTATTGGGGAGATAGGCCATGTTGATTACTTTATTGTAGGTCTTATTGGGGAGATAGGCCATGCTGATATCATGGCATTGTAGGTCTTATTGGTAGATAGGCCAGTTGATATCATGGCATTGTAGGTCTTATTGGGGAGATAGGCCATGTTGATACTATGGCATTGTAGGTCTTATTGGGGAGATAGGCCATGTTGATATCATTTTAATGTAGGCCTTATTGGGAGATAGGCCATGTTGATATAATTTTAATGTAGGTCTTATTGGGAGATAGGCCATGTTGATATCATTTTTAATGTAAATTTTATTGTGAGATAGCCATGTTGATAATTACTTAATGTAGGTCTTATTGGGGAGATAGGCCATGTTGATATTGTTTTAATGTAGGTCTTATTGGGGAGATATAATGGCCATGTTGATATCATTTTAATGTAGGTCTTATTGGGAGATAGGCCATGTTGATATCATTTTAATGTAGGTCTTATTGGGGAGATAGGCCATGTTGATATCATTTTAATGCAGGTCTTATTGGGGAGATAGGGCCATGACATCATTTTAAATAGGTCTTATTGGGAGATAGGCCATGGATACCATGGTATTGTAGGTCTTATTGGGAGATAGGCCATGTTGATATCATTTTATTGCAGGTCTCATTGGGTAGATAGCCATGTTGATATCACATTGTAGGTCTTATTGTAGAGACACTGCTGATACTGGGTGGTATTGTAGGTTTCTATTGCAGATAGGCCATGTTGATATCATGGCATTGTATATTCTATTATAGATAGGCCATGCTGATATCATGGTATTGTAGGTCTTATTGGGTAGATAGGCCATGTTGATATCATGTAGTATTGTAGGTCTTATTGGGGAGATAGCCATGTTGAGGTTTGCCTAATGTAGGTCTTATTGGGGAGATAGGCCATGTTGATATCATGGTATTGTAGGTCTTATTGGGGAGATAGGCCATGTTGATATCATGGTATTGTAGGTCTTATTGGGGAGATAGGCCATGTTGATATCATGGTATTGTAGGTCTTATTGGGGAGATAGGCCATGTTGATATCATTGTAATGTAGGTCTTATTGGGGAGATAGGCCATGTTGATACCATGGTATTGTAGGTCTTATTGGGGAGATAGGCCATGTTGATATCATGGTATTGTAGGTCTTATTGGGGAGATAGGCCATGTTGATACCATGGTATTGTAGGTCTTATTGGGGAGATAGGCCATGTTGATATCATTTTAATGTAGGTCTTATTGGGGAGATAGGCCATGTTGATATCATTTTAATGTAGGTCTTATTGGGGAGATAGGCCATGTTGATATCATTTTAATGTAGGCCTTATTGGGGAGATAGGCCATGTTGATATCATTTTAATGTAGGTCTTATTGGGGAGATAGGCCATGTTGATATCATTTTAATGTAGGTCTTATTGGGGAGATAGGCCATGTTGATATCATTTTAATGTAGGCCTTATTGGGGAGATAGGCCATGTTGATATCATTTTAATGTAGGCCTTATTGGGGAGATAGGCCATGTTGATATCATTTTAATGTAGGTCTTATTGGGGAGATAGGCCATGTTGATATCATTTTAATGTAGGTCTTATTGGGGAGATAGGCCATGTTGATACCATGGTATTGTAGGTCTTATTGGGTAGATAGGCCATGTTGATATCATTTTATTGTAGGTCTTATTGGGGAGATAGGCCATGTTGATATCATGGTATTGTAGGTCTTATTGGGGAGATAGGCCATGTTGATATCATGGTATTGTAGGTCTTATTGGGGAGATAGGCCATGTTGATATCATGGTATTGTAGGTCTTATTGGGGAGATAGGCCATGTTGATATCATGGTATTGTAGGTCTTATTGGGGAGATAGGCCATGTTGATATCATGGTATTGTAGGTCTTATTGGGGAGATAGGCCATGTTGATATCATTTTAATGTAGGTCTTATTGGGGAGATAGGCCATGTTGATATCATTTTAATGTAGGTCTTATTGGGGAGATAGGCCATGTTGATATCATTTTAATGTAGGTCTTATTGGGGAGATAGGCCATGTTGATATCATGGTATTGTAGGTCTTATTGGGGAGATAGGCCATGTTGATATCATTTTATTGTAGGTCTTATTGGGGAGATAGGCCATGTTGATATCATGGTATTGTAGGTCTTATTGGGTAGATAGGCCATGTTGATATCATGGTAATGTAGGTCTTATTGGGGAGATAGGCCATGTTGATACCATGGTATTGTAGGTCTTATTGGGGAGATAGGCCATGTTGATATCATTTTAATGTAGGCCTTATTGGGAGATAGGCCATGTTGATATAATTTTAATGTAGGTCTTATTGGGAGATAGGCCATGTTGATATCATTTTAATGTAGGCCTTATTGGGGAGATAGGCCATGTTGATATCATTTTAATGTAGGTCTTATTGGGGAGATAGGCCATGTTGATATCATTTTAATTGTAGGTCTTATTGGGTAGATAGGCCATGTTGATATCATGGTATTGTAGGTCTTATTGGGTAGATAGGCCATGTTGATATCATGGTATTGTAGGTCTTATTGGGTAGATAGGCCATGTTGATATCATGGTATTGTAGGTCTTATTGGGTAGATAGGCCATGTTGATATCATGGTAATGTAGGTCTTATTGGGGAGATAGGCCATGTTGATATCATTTTAATGTAGGTCTTATTGGGGAGATAGGCCATGTTGATATCATTTAATGTGTAGGTCTTATTAGAGATAGGCCATGTTGATACCATGGTATTGTAGGTCTTATTGGGGAGATAGGCCATGTTGATATCATTTTATTGTAGGTCTTATTGGGGAGATAGGCCATGTTGATATCATGGTATTGTAGGTCTTATTGGGTAGATAGGCCATGTTGATATCATGGTATTGTAGGTCTTATTGGGGAGATAGGCCATGTTGATACCATGGTATTGTAGGTCTTATTGGGGAGATAGGCCATGTTGATATCATTTTAATGTAGGCCTTATTGGGGAGATAGGCCATGTTGATATCATTTTAATGTAGGCCTTATTGGGGAGATAGGCCATGTTGATATCATTTTAATGTAGGCCTTATTGGGGAGATAGGCCATGTTGATATCATTTTAATGTAGGTCTTATTGGGGAGATAGGCCATGTTGATATCATTTTAATGTAGGCTTTATTGGGGAGATAGGAACTTACATCTCAACATGGCCTAACTTGTTTGACAAAATTCGTACAGATTTTCTGAGGGGACCCTACATGGGGCCCTGACCCCAAGTTTGGTAACCACTGTACTAACCCCTCTCTCTGTGTCTGCTTCCTCCTGCATGCATTGCAGCCTCACCACTGAGCACCACATCACTATCTGTCTCAGTAGCCTACCCTCTGTAAAGAA
>NW_026278402.1:10000-33978 GCF_023373465.1 Oncorhynchus keta | reverse complement strand
TTCAAATACAGTCTAGGTAGATGGGTTTAGTTATGTGTTCTAATAGAGTCTAGGTAGATGGGTTTAGTTATGTGTTCTAATAGAGTCTAGGTAGATGGGTTTAGTTATGTGTTCAAATACAGTCTAGGTAGATGGGTTTGAATTATGTGTTTCCTAATGAGTCTGGTAGATGGGTTTAGTTGCTTGATCAAGTATAGTATGAGCAGATTGGTTTTGAAACTTAAGATATCCAACATTCCCGAATAAATGTGCAGTACATTAGTTTGTGTTATTTGTGCACATACAGTAATGTGCCCTTCAAACCACAAACACTGAAGCCCCCGGCACGCACAAACACACAAGTACACACAATAGAATATAATAGAACATCTTTATTGTCCATTTAAATATTTAATCAAATATTTTTAATTTGATAAAATGTGGAACGATACCAGTCATCAGTCAATCATCAGAGTGACTTCTGACTTCTGTTTATATCTTTCCCCCTAACAAGGTAACTTTTGTGGTCTTCCCCCCTCAGAAACCCCCTGCTATCAAGGCTGAGGCTGTCTTGAAGGTGTGACACAGTCATCATCAGGCTGAGTTCAGTGCAAACAACTGTCAAAAGAACCAATTTGGGCAGTAGATAGTTATGACAGTTCACTGCCACCCTATGACCTCTGTTGTCTCTGGTTATCAACATGATGGCTGCTGAAAGCTTCTTGGTAACTGAGTTCCTCCCCATCTCTCATCCAACCCTGCTGAGGCAGTTGGCTACATTCCAGGCTGACTACATTGAAGTCGCCCGCCAGATCTCACAACTCTTGGATAGATGTGGAACATGAATTTATCAGCTAACCACATCATATGCTATATCAAACTGATGCCCAACTGCACAGTCAATGACTTGGCCAGCAGCCATGGGTTAATGGCTGCAGCCTGTCTGGAATGAGACCTCCCTATCCTTGCTGTGGTTGATAGACTGAACAGTGCTGAACTCTGACCACACAGACTCAGGAAACTACTAACCCTGCTTACCGTTCTCCCTCCCATCTCACTCTGACCTCACAGATAAAGGATAATACTACCCTGATACTGCTCCTCCTCCCAACTCACTCTGGCAGTTTCCTCTTCTCTTAACATTGTGGTTACAATGACAAGTACAAGGTCATTAAAAAAAGGAGCTCCCTGGATGCAATTCCTATGGCTTCCACAGGGTGTCAGCAGTCTATGTTCACGATTTCAGGTTTGTAACTTCAAAAACGAATAAGAAGTAACAGTTTTAGTAGAAGGACACAGTCTTGGAAATTTGTGTTTGCGCGCGCCATGAAGACAAAATCGTTTTCATATGGAACATACTTCTTTCTGTAAGAAATATTATCGTTTGATTACATTTTTAGGGTATCTGGGGAGTTAATAGAAATGTATTTTGACAAAGTTTAGGGGTTGATTTTCAGATTGCTTTCTCTGCATGTTGAACGAGTGGATTACTCAACTCGATGGTGCCAAACAAACAGACTTTTTGGCATATAAAGAAGGATTTTATCTAACGAAACGACACTACAATGTTATAGCTGTGACCCTTTGGATGACAAATCAGAGGAAGATTTTCAATAAGTAAGTGAATATTTAATCGCTATTTGTGAGTTTATGAAACCTGTGCCTGTGGAAAAATAGTTTGATGTGGGGCGCCGTCCTCAAACAATCACATGGCATGTTTTTGCTGTAATAACTACTATAAATTGGACAATGCAGTTAGATTAACAAGAATTGACATTTTCAACCGATATAAGTATAAGTATATGTACCTAAATGTTTAATATCCATACTTTTTCTGATTATTTATTTGAATTGCGTGCCCTCCAGTTTCACCGGAAGTTGTCCTGCTAGCGGGTCGCCTAACCCTAAAAGGTTTTACCATCATTTATACACATTACTTAAATTCAAAATTTCAGTTACTGTTACGGCCATTGGTGGAAGAAGGTGAGGACCAAGGTGCAGCGTGGTAAGTTTTAATTTAATATAACTGAACACGAAATACAAAATAACCAAGTGAAACAACGAAAATTGAAACAGTCCTGAAGGGTGACACAACACAAAACAGGAAACACCTACCCACAAACACCAGGTGGGAACAGGCTACCTAAGTATGGTTCTCAATCAGAGACAACGATAGACAGCTGCCTCGGTTTGGGAACCATACCAGGCCAAACACATAGAAAACATAGAAAAACAACATAGAATGCCAACCCCAACTCACGCCCAGACCAAAACAAGAAAGAGACATAAAAAGGAACTAAGGTCAGGGCGTGACAGTTACATTGGTTTTATTTTATAACTTTAGTATGTCATTATCTCATCTCTATAGAGCTGCTGCCAATACTGTCTGACAAAATCACTATTTTAGTTTTGTAAATATCTGAACACTCTTGTGACAATGAACATAGGGGTGGCAGGGTAGCCTAGTGGTTAGAGAGCAGTACTAGTAACAAGAAGGTTGCAAGTTCACACCCCCCGAGCTGACAAGGTACAAATCTGAACAGGCAGTTAACCCATTGTTCCTAGGTAAAATAAAATAATAATAATAATAAATAAATAAATAAATAAAATAATAGTTGTATGTAGCAGTAGCTTCTACCTATTGCTTTACAATTCAGGTCACTCTTCCATTTCCCAGTGCTCTTCAGAGTGTACACGACTTTACACCACAGGTTGCTGACTGCTGACTTTGTCTGGATGTTGGTCACTTTGAATACCTCATAGGGAGGAATCAAAACTTCCCCCTCGTTTGCATATGCAGAGTAATATGTCAAGTTAACACCAAAACATGTGTTGATCTCAAAGCAGGATGTGTCTCCAAAATCCTATAAACTCTTATGTAAAGAACTTGAGGCAAAATAACCAAAGCGCATTTCTTTGTTGACAACATCCTGATCAAAATACACATTGGTTCTACGGTAGGTGGTCCAACATGTTGTTTGACTTTGTTTGAGAATCTGCATGGCGTCAGTCAGATAGAAGTGCAGGGAATGGTACTGGAATGATGTTCCATAACCATACCTGCCTTGTCGAACTGCTTTGTTGAAGTCTGTAGATGGATTCAGAAGGAGTTGGGGTTTGTTATTTTGTGTACAAATACATAGAGACGAATGCACTTTCTGCAGACCATCTGTTGGAATGGATGCATGTTTCTCTGCTATGTCCCAGGCTCTTCTGAAGTTAGTGGTGGTGTTTTTCTCATGTGGGAGGTAGTAGTCATCCACCCTCTTGAAGGCTTCGTCTCTGCAGCCATCGTATTTGTCATCAACGGAATCCAGGTGCCATGTCCAGTGGGAAAATCGTGTTCTGTAACAGTAACATTCTTTAGTGACATTCTCCTGATACAGACCTAACAGGTTCCTACTTGGGTGATGAGTTGTTTACCAGTCCCCTTATTGGGCCAGTTTCCTGTTTGTGAGGCTAAATGTGAGGAAAACGAGTATTAAGTCTTGTGTGTTGGTCTGTTGTTTTATGTCCAATGTGCACAATGAAAGTACAACAAAGCCACCGCCCAAGTCCTGAAGCAGGATGTCGAAGATATGATCCACAATAGTTTTCCTGCATAGCTCTTAGTCAAAACTACATGAAGACTATTCACAGGCATACCCACATTTAAGGACTCTCTTTTCTTGTTAGAAACAACAGTAGTGGGACACTATCTTCTCTTCTTATGTCTCAGTAAAAGGGAGTACATTTTTTTAAAATGAACCCTGCTGGTGTTAAATGTCAAGTTCTATGAATTAATATTTGATTGGCTTTTCGTTTACTCAACTTGATTTCCTGATTTGAAATCATTTATTATAATCAGGGTAAATAAACTAAACTAAGCTAGGTAAATCAAATATTAAGTGTGAGGTTATATTTTTCTTAGTGTACCTGTTTCACCAGTCCACAGTGAAGACAGAGAATCAACATCAAGACAGAGAGATTCTGTTTGTCTTCTTCTCAGTGAACGTCACATCTAAAGATGAGAACAAAACCAGTGAAATGATGCAAGAAAGTTACAGATACATACACAACTGTTGTCATCATAAAACATTATTAAAACATCTCACCATCAATTAAGAGATATCCACCACCCATGTTGCAGTTGTTGACCTCAAATCTACAGCATGTTCAAAGTATAATCAAACATTTAAAAAAATGAAATTAACCCTTAATTCAACAACCCAAGTGATACAACAACAATAAGTGATCCCTGTTCGTAAGACTGGAATAAAATATCACATCCTGTCAAATGGAGAATCATTACCTGTACTCTGTACTACATCCTGTCAAATGGAGAATCATTACCTGTACTCTGTACTACATCCTGTCAAATGGAGAATCATTACCTGTACTCTGTACTACATCCTGTCAAATGGAGAATCATCACCTGTACTCTGTACTACATCCTGTCAAATGGAGAATCATTACCTGTACTCTGTACTACATCCTGTCAAATGGAGAATCATCACATGTACTCTGTACTACATCCTGTCAAATGGAGAATCATCACATGTACTCTGTACTACATCCTGTCAAATGGAGAATCATTACCTGTACTCTATGCTACATCCTGTCAAATGGAGAATCATCACCTGTACTCTGTACTACATCCTGTCAAATGGAGAATCATCACATGTACTCTGTACTACATCCCTGTCAAAATGGAGAATCATCACCTGTACTCTGTACTACATCCTGTCAAATGGAGAATCATCACATGTACTCTGTACTACATCCTGTCAAATGGAGAATCATCACATGTACTCTGTACTACATCCTGTCAAATGGAGAATCATCACATGTACTCTGTACTACATCCTGTCAAATGGAGAATCATCACCTGTACTCTGTACTACATCCTGTCAAATGGAGAATCATCACCTGTACTCTGTACTACATCCTGTCAAATGGAGAATCATCACCTGTACTCTGTACGACATCCTGTCAAATGGAGAATCATTACCTGTACTCTGTACTAGTACTGTGACTGGTGATGCAAGGAGCTCTTCAATCAGAATTCTTCTTACGGTGGATCAGTTCTCTCAGTCATCCCAGTCATGTGTTTCTTTAAATAGCTGTGATAATGATGATCCACCCCACAAGTGACGTTGACGTCTCGACTGAAAGACAACTTTAAAGTTACTTTCTCTTTCAATTTGGATAAATCTTTCACTTCATTTTCTTCATTACAATGTAACATATTCAAATCAAATTATATTTGTGACATACACATGGTTAGCAGATGTTAATGCGAGTGTAGCGAAATGCTTGTGCTTCTAGTTCGACAATGCAGTAATAACCAACAAGTAATCTAACCTAACAATTCCACAACTACTACCTGTGTGATAGTGAGGTATAGTCATACTCGACATAATTTGCTCAGAGTATTATTGTATTTGTATGTAGCCAGAGGGGAATTGTCCAAGGTTACCAGGTAACTGCATTGGCAGGGAGTGTCAGTTGTCTCTAAGCTTCGTTTGCCAATCATGTTCTCAGCTGGTGAGATTCTGACCTCTTGTACCCACAGTGCTTCATGTCAAGACAATGATTTAGGCAGAATCCCAATGACTCTCAAACAGCTTCTATTGTTTCCTTTACCTTGTTATGTCAGTGTGAGACCCAGATGTTTTCCCCCACAGAGACTCATTACATTCTATTTCATTCTATGGGTTTTCCATCATATTGCTTTCATATGGCAAGGTCTTTCCAGATCTGTGGTGGTTACAAAGGAACGATGACAGGAGACAAGGAAAGAGGACAAGGAAAGGGAATGAATCAGATTGGGACGTGACCTATGTGTGTTTGGTATCACAGCGGCTGACTGTGTAGTTAAAGCTGGAGTCCAGCCACTGCAGAGGTAGCACCTAATCCAACAACTATACTGTATATGTACAGTGATGTCTGTTTGCACAGATAAATACAGCTCACACTCTAACACACACACACACACTCTTTCTTTTGTCTCCATAACATAACATTCTGTCGTTCAGAATGTCAACACACTGGACACACCCAAACACGTATGCACATTGCACATTAAGTGGATGTTAACAGTTGTCCCTGTGGGTGATTGTGTCATAACAACAAACGCCTTGAGAAGGACGATACATTGACACACAATCACATATTTCTACAGATTCTGAAGTGGGGGTCAATGTTCTCTCAAGAATTCTGGAGAACAGAATGTTGAATGTCTGCATTCCAGCAACGTTCAGCAAACATTCTGATGTGTTTGGATAAAAGGGTTCCATTGTTGTACATCTGACCTGGGTCACTAAAGTTACAATAATTGATGTTGTAGTCATACAAGTCATACAGTGTTGCTGGTGCTGTGTAATCTAGCAAAGGTGAAACACATTGATGGTGCTTCCTGGGTTGAGAATTGAGGTCCGGTTTGGATTAGTTGATAACAGCGTGGTCCTAGCAATGTAACGGGTGGTGGGTTTGATTCCTGCTGGAGTCACATATCCTAAACTCTAAATGTATACACTCACTGTACTGGAAATCACTTTGGATTCAAGAGGTTGATTAAATTCTTATATTTTCACATTCAGTATCAGTCCTGATTCAACCACAGTGTGTAGAGTACAGTATGTAACAATACTGTATATCACCTACAGTATCAGTCCTGATTCAACCACAGTGTGTAGAGTACAGTATGTAACAATACTGTATATCACCTACAGTATCAGTCCTGATTCAACCACAGTGTGTAGAGTACAGTATGTAACAATACTGTATATCACCTACAGTATCAGTCCTGATTCAACCACAGTGTGTAGAGTACAGTATGTAACAATACTGTATATCACCTACAGTATCAGTCCTGATTCAACCACAGTGTGTAGAGTACAGTATGTAACAATACTGTATATCACCTACAGTATCAGTCCTGATTCAATCACAGTGTGTAGAGTACAGTATGTAACAATACTGTATATCACCTACAGTATCAGTCCTGATTCAACCACAGTGTGTAGAGTACAGTATGTAACAATACTGTATATCACCTACAGTATCAGTCCTGATTCAACCACAGTGTGTAGAGTACAGTATGTAACAATACTGTATATCACCTACAGTATCAGTCCTGATTCAACCACAGTGTGTAGAGTACAGTATGTAACAATACTGTATATCACCTACAGTATCAGTCCTGATTCAACCACAGTGTGTAGAGTACATTATGTAACAATACTGTATATCACCTATCAGTCAGTATCAGTCCTGATTCAATCACACAGTGTGTAGAGTACAGTATGTAACAATACTGTATATCACCTACAGTATCAGTCCTTATTCAACACAGTGTGTAGAGTACATTATGTAACAATACTGTATATCACCTACAGTATCAGTCCTGATTCAATCACAGTGTGTAGAGTACAGTATGTAACAATACTGTATATCACCTACAGTATCAGTCCTGATTCAACCACAGTGTGTAGAGTACAGTATGTAACAATACTGTATATCACCTACAGTATCAGTCCTGATTCAACCACAGTGTGTAGAGTACAGTATGTAACAATACTGTATATCACCTACAGTATCAGTCCTGATTCAACCACAGTGTGTAGAGTACAGTAGTACAGATGTAACAATACTGTATATCACCTACAGTATCAGTCCTGATTCAACCACAGTGTGTAGAGTACAGTATGTAACAATACTGTATATCACCTACAGTATCAGTCCTGATTCAACCACAGTGTGTAGAGTACAGTATGTAACAATACTGTATATCACCTACAGTATCAGTCCTGATTCAACCACAGTGTGTAGAGTACAGTATGTAACAATACTGTATATCACCTACAGTATCAGTCCTGATTCAACCACAGTGTGTAGAGTACAGTATGTAACAATACTGTATATCACCTACAGTATCAGTCCTGATTCAACCACAGTGTGTAGAGTACAGTATGTAACAATACTGTATATCACCTACAGTATCAGTCCTGATTCAACCACAGTGTGTAGAGTACAGTATGTAACAATACTGTATATCACCTACAGTATCAGTCCTGATTCAACCACAGTGTGTAGAGTACAGTATGTAACAATACTGTATATCACCTGCAGTATCATTCCTGATTCAACCACAGTGTGTAGAGTACATATGTCCAATTTGTAAGTCGCTCTGGATAAGAGCGTCTGCTAAATGACTTAAATGTAATGTAAATGTAACAATACTGTATATCACCTGCAGTATCAGTCCTGATTCAACCACAGTGTGTAGAGTACAGTATGTAACAATACTGTATATCACCTACAGTATCAGTCAAAGTAAAATAAATTATTATTACCAGACAGAGAATTAGACAATGTAGGCTACCACTCTGCCTATTGGCTTATTTGCATGTTCAAGCCTGTCTCAAAATACAACACTGCCACTTTAATTAAGAAATAAGCGTTTTACTTGACGGGCTTTTCAAATACAGCTTAAAATGTAGCCTACACGTTTTGTGCTCTCGTAGAAATCAGTCACTATCCATTGCTGACCGATACTTATGTATAACTAAGCTAATAACTCGACTTGCAAGGAATATCAACAAATGTGCACACGCGCGACTCTGCGCTCTGAACTGATCTAAAAAGCGCGTTCACTCAAGGGTTATTAAAATACCGCTCGTGGGCAACACCTTTCAATAGAGTACTAGTTTACTCCTTTGCGCTGTGACTCTGTCTACAACAAAATCACAGACTCAAACTTGGAAAATTAGATTTGTTTTGTTTTGTTGCATTGAAAATGGGCTGATATAATATTGATTCGATCACGGAACAAACGTTGATCTATATAGTGCAAAGTAATAGAGCAAACTAAGTGAAGTTCAATCTATTGAGTCTCTGCCCGGCAGGGCAATTCTTCTGAGCTGCAGTTCTGGGGGAATTGCGCTGCCACGCACACGGTCTGTTCCGAGGGAACATTGCTGTCTCGACTGCCTGTTTTTTAGTACAACAATTGACCCGTACCATAACTCTTAACCATCGCCTAATGTTAACCAATCCAGAAAATAAACAGATTATAAACGTATGATTGATGTTTTAAATGAAGCATTTTTCTTTATAGTTGTCCTGTCTGTGGTACCTTATATCCAGTGATGAAAAGTGGCCTGTGTTTTCTGGACAGATACAGTATATGAGACATTATTCATCACACGTCTCAAATGGCACCATATTCCCTGTATAGTGCACTACTTTTGACCAGGTTCCATCACTATGTAGGAAATAGGGTTCTATTTGGGACACAGTAAGTTTGGGGAAGTTATTGCTGGAACACCTATTGTATTGTAATTTTAGTTGATTTCAGCATGTGATGCTGTGCCAACACATTTTAGGCCATACCACTGTCTTCCTTTAATAACAGCTTCCTGTCTGTCTGTCTCAAATCAAATGTTATTGGTCACATACACATGGTTAGCAGATGTTAATGTGAGTGTAGTGAAATGCCTGTGCTTCTAGTTCCTACCATGCAATAATATCTAACAAGTAATCTAACAATTTCACAATTACATTTTACACACAAGTGTAAAGGAATGAATAAGAATATGTACATATAAATATATGGATGAGTGATGGCCGAACGGCATAAGTAAGATGCAGTAGATGATATAGAGTACAGTATATACATATGAGATGAGTAATGTAGGATATGTAAACATTATATAAAGTGGCGTTATTTAAAGTGACACATACATTTCATCAAGTTTTTAATTATTAAAGTGGCTAGAGATTTGAGTCAGTATGTTGGCAGCAGCCACTCAATGTTAGAGATGGCTGTTTAACAGTCTGATGGCCTTGAGATAGAAGCTGTTTTTCAGTCTCTCGGTCCCAGATTTGATGCACCTGTCCTGACCTCGCCTTCTGGATGATAGCAGGGTGAACAGGCAGTGGCTCGGGTGGTTGTTGTCCTTGATGATCTTTTTTGGCCTTCCTGTGACATCGGGTGGTGTAGGTATCCTGGAGGGCAGGTAGTTTGCCCCCGGTGATGTGTTGTGCAGACCTCACTACCCTCTGGAGAGCCTTACGGTTGTGGGCAGAGCAGTTGCCGTACCAGGCGGTGATACAGCCCGACAGGACGCTCTCGATTGTGCGTCTGTAAAAAGTTGTGAGTGTTTTTGGTGACAAGCCAAATTTCTTCAGCCTCCTGAGATTTAAGAGGCGCAGTTGCGCCTTCTTCACCACGCTGTCTGTGTGGGTGGACCATTTCAGTTTGTCCGTGATGTGTACGCCGAGGAACTTAAAACTTTCCACCTTCTCCACTACTGTCCCGTCAATGTGGATGGGGGGTGCTCCCTCTGCTGTTTCCTGATGTCCACGATCATCTCCTTTATTTTGTTGATGTTGATGTTGAGTGTGAGTTTATTTTCCTGACACCACACTCTGCGGGCCTCACCTTCTCCCTGTAGGCCGTCTCGTCGTTGTTGGTAATCAAGCCTACCACTGTAGTGTCGTCACTGGTGGGAGTCACGTGGTGGCCAGTATTGTGTTAATATCACACTGTGGTTGACTGATAAAGAGTTTCACTTCCATAAATCACACAGACACAGGACAGTGCAGGGAGAAGACACAGGTACAGATGTACATTAGAGTTGAGGTTAGAAGTAGAAGTTACTGTATTTGACCACAAGTTTGTTAAGATGTCAGAGGGAGTCTATGAAAACTCAGAACGATTTAAAGACGATGAGCCTGATGCAATGAAGAACAAAGACATTGATGGCCAATTATATGCCAACGTAAGAGCCTTCAAACCCAGTACAAGAGATGGAGTTGTTGCTTCAGGTAAGATTGCGTGGACACACACACACACACACACACACACACACACACACACACACACACACACACACACACACACACACACACACACACACACACACACACACACACACACACACACACACACACACACACACACAGACAATATATTAAACAAGTCAGCTTTATTCGTCCCAGTTCTGGATGAAACACTAAAACACATTACTAAAGATCTTTAATCATTTGTGATTCAGTACATGTTCAGTGGTGGAAGAGACCCTCTGGAGTTGCTGCAGTGTGTCTGGGGCTGCTGTGTGTTCTCCTACTGGCTGGGATCATAGGCCTGTCTGTTCAATGTAAGTCTACAGTAGATCTATACTAAACAACAATGTAAACGCAACATGCAAACATTTCTAAGATTTCACTGAGTTACAGTTCATATCAGTCAATAGAAATAAATTCATTAGGCCCTAATCTATGGATGTCACATGACTGGCAGAGGTTCAGCCGTGGGTGGGCCTTGGAGGGCATAGGTCCACCCACTTGGCAGCCAGATTCCAACCACTGGGGAACCAGGCCCAGTCAATCAGAATGAGTTTTCCCCCACAAAAGGGCTTCATTACAGACAGAAATACTCCTCAGCACACCCCCACCCTCAGACGATCCAACAGGAGAAGAAGCCAGATGTGGAGGTCATGGGCTTGTGTGGTTATACGTGGTCTGCAGTTGTGAGGCCAGTTGAACGTACTGCCAAATTCTCTAAAACAACATTGGAGGCAGCTTATGGTAGAGAAATGAACATTCATTTATCTGGCAACAGCTCTGGTGGACATTCCTGCAGTTAGCATGCCAGATGCTGATCCCTCAAAACTTGAGACATCTGTGGCAAAACTACACATTTTAAAGTGGCCTTTTATTGTCTCCTGCAGAAGGTGCACCTGTGTAATGATCATACTGTTTAATCAACTTCTTGATATGCCACACCTGTTAGGTGGATAGATTATTTTAGCAAAGGGTAAATGCTGAATAACAGGGATGTAAACATATTTGAGAGAAATACGCTTTTTGTGGGAATAAAACATTTCTGGGATCTTTTAATTCATCTCATGAAACATGAGACCAACACTTTACATGTTACATCTATATTTTTGTTCACTGTTTAAATAGTTCTTATAACTCAGATTTAGGAGTTCTGATGTGATCTATTTTAGTGAGCAACTTTTTCTTTTTTGTTGTTGCAGACAGCAACGTCTCAAAGAACTCATCTGCAGCGATAGACCAGCTACAGACCAGTTATAACACCATAACTAAAGAGAGAGACCAGCTACAGACCAGTTATAACAACATGACTAATGAGAGAGACCAGCTACAGACTGAGAAAGTGTTTCTTAAAATGAGGCTGACCAATCTCAGTGAGTAAAACAACAGTCATAAATTATCAGTAACAACACACACCTGATCATTTGTCTGTATTCTTTCATTAAGTACCCAGGGTGATCAGTTGAAGGAAATGAATGTTTCAATTTGTAGAACGAACATGCCCTGAAGGCTGGCAGAAGTTTGAATCAAGTTGGTACTTCCTGTCTACTGAGACTAAAACCTGGGAGGAGAGCAGAGAGGACTGTCTGGAGAGAGGAGCAGACCTGGTGATCATAAACAGTGATAAGGAACAGGTGAGAGAGAGAGAGAGAGAGAGAGAGAGAGAGAGAGAGAGAGAGAGAGAGAGAGAGAGAGAGAGAGAGAGAGAGAGAGAGAGAGAGAGAGAGAGAGAGAGAGAGAGAGAGAGAGAGAGAGAGAGAGAGAGAGAGAGAGGATATGGGGTAGTTATGATCAAACATGTGTGTATATATTTGTGTATATAAATGTGTATATATTTATCTTTTCTCAACAACAGACTTTTCTCTTCAATCTCAACAAGGGAGTCTGGATTGGTCTGACTGACTCTGTTAAGGAGGGGACCTGGAAATGGGTGGACGGCACCCCACTGACCACAGGGTGAGAGATGATAACTAATCTATCAATAAGGCTACATTCAACCTTTTCTGTACAGGTATTGTCATTGATGGCAGCAGTCAACAAAGTTAACTTTAAGATTTAACATTTCTTTATATTATTTTGTCTGACTGTTTTTAACCTTTGTAGATAATGGTATTAACCATGATATCTGACTGTTTTTACCCTGTAGGTACTGGTATTACCCATGTCCTGATAATGCAGGTCCTACTCAGAACGAGGACTGTGTTGAGATACGTAATGACCAGCTTCCTCTAAAGGCATGGAACGACTTGTCATGTGACAGCCAACTCAACTGGATTTGTGAGAAAGCGTTTTAACATCACCATGACAACATACTGTAACACATACAGCAGCCTACAGTGCACAGAACTTCCTCCTTCATTCTCTCTCTCTCTCTCTCTCTCTCTCTCTCTCTCTCTCTCTCTCTCTCTCTCTCTCTCTCTCTCTCTCTCTCTCTTTCTCTTTTTCCCTCTTTCTCCCTCTTTCTTCCTCCCTCTCCCTCTCCTCCCGCACGCACACATTTTATTTGTTTGTATTAGCATATGAATAAAAGTCCTACTCATTTCCTGAAATTGTAGCTTCCTGTGTCCCAGTAGTTATGTTTGACACGTCATCAGATACAACATGAAGTCAGTACATTTGACTTTGTTTACACTGCATGCAGTACATTTCATAAGTTCTAATTCAAATACATTCTTCTTACTTGCAGATATTTACATGCTCCAATTTAGGCCTGGTGATGACATTCTCAACAGTACCAAACCACCATTACATACACTGTATAGGAGTTGACTGTATCACCAACCAATGAGTGTAGTAGAGATACCAAAGGGTATCAAAGGATGTTACTTAATCATCTTTGACAGTCAGTCTTTGTTGTCAAGTTACATATAAGCACAATATGAAATGCTCACATTTGACAGTTGATTCTCTATACAGTGCCTTCGGAAACCATTCAGAACCCTTGATGTTTTCCACATTGTTACACTACAGCCTTTTTCAAAAATGTTCTAAACTATTGTCCTCATCAATCTACAAACAATAACCTATAATGGCAAAGCATAAACAGTGTTAAGATTTAGAAATATCACATTGGCATAAATATTCAGACCCTTTACTAAGTACTTTGATGAAGCATTTTTGGCAGCGATTACAGCCTCAAGTCTTCCTGGGTATGACGCCAAAAGGTTGGCACACCTGTATTTGGGGAGTTTCTCACATTCTTCTTTGCAGATCCTCTCAAGCTCTGTCAGGTTGGATGGAGGGCGTTGCTGCAAGGCTATTTTTAGGTCTCTCCAGAGATGTTTGATCATGTTCAAGTCCAGGCTCTGGCCACTCAAGGACATTCAGATACTTATCCAGAGGCCACTTTTGCATTGTCTTGGCTGTGTGCTTAGGATCGTTGTCCTGTTGGAAGGTGAACCTTCACCCCAGTCTGAGGTCCTGAGCATTCTGGAGCAGGTTTTCATCAAGGATCTCTTTGCTCCGTTCATCTTTGCCTCAATCCTGACTAGTCTCCCAGTCTCTGCTGCTGAAAAACATCCCCACAGCATGATGCTGCCACAATCATGCTTAAACGTACGGATGGTGCCTAGTTTCTCCCAGACTTGACGCTTAGCATTCTGGCCAAAGAGTTCAATATTGGTTTCATCAGACTAGATAATCTTGTTTCTCATGGTCTGAGAGTCTTCAGGAGCCTTTTAGCAAATGCCAAGCGGGCTGTCATGTGCCTTTACTAAATTGTGGCTTCCGTCTAGCGATTCTACCATAAAGGCCTGATTGGTTGAGTGCTACAGAGATGGCTGTCCTTCTGGAAGGTTCTCCCATCTCCACAGAGAAAATGTAGAGCTCTGTCAGAGTGGCCATCAGGTTCTTGGTCACATCACTGACCCAGGCCCTCTCCACTGATTGCTCAGTTTCTCGGCAAAGCTCTAGGAATAGTCTTGGTGGTTCCAGATGTCTTCCATTTTAGAATGATGGAGGCCAGTGTGTTCTTGGGGACCTTCAATGTTGCAGAATTATTTTGTTACCCTTCCCTAGGTATGTGCCTCGACTCTATCCTGTCTCGGAGCTAAACTGACAATTCATTCGACCTCATGGCTTGATTTTTTTTCTGACATGCACTGTTAACTTTGGGACCTTATATTGAGAGGTGTTCCTTTCCAAATCATATCCAATCATTTGAACTTACCACAGGTGGACTCCAATCAAGCAGTAGAAACATCTCAAGGATGATCAATGGAAACAGGATGCACCTAACCTCAATGTCGAGTGTTATAGCACAGGGTGGGACTGCTTATGTGAAAACGTTTTTTCTGTTTAGTATTTTTAAGAATTTTGCCAACATTTTTTTTTGCAGTTTGGGGTATTGTTTGTAGATTGCTGAGGAAAAAATCATATTCAACCCATTTTAAAATAAGGCTGTAACATAACAGAATGTGAATACTTTCCAAAGTCCCAAAAGAGGTAAGCAAAGCTGAACTTTTAGTGGTTCAACCAGTTGCCACTCAAAAACTCCTCAACCAATCAGGTGCATTAAGAGAGAAGGGAACTGCAGCCAATTATGTTTCCATCTCATCCTGACTGTTTAAGACTACCCACCCTCAATATCCACATGGAGCAGTTTGTAGTGTTAAATCTATTGCTAAGACATTATAATGACCAATGTTTGTAGTGGACAAAGGACAAAGGATGGGGGAATTCTGGAAAAGCCCTGAATTATCCTGGGGCTGTTACATCTGATATTTAATATATACATGTATATTTATTTATTTTCCTTTTTTTAACCCGGAAAAGCCCATTGAGACCCAGAGTCTCTTTTTCAAGGAAGACCTGGCCAGGGCAACAGCAACAACCAATACATTACTTAATTAAAACATACAACAATACAATACAACAACAGCCTAAAAAAGCCACAAAAAAACCATAGTCTCCAATTACTATTTTAAATGAATTCAGTGGCACTAACACATCTAGATGAAGCATGGATTGTAGATTATTCCATAAATCTGGTGCACAAGAAGAGAAGGCAGTCTTGCCTAATACTGTGAATGTCCTGGGGACTTTAAATAGCCACCACCTAGCAGACCGGGTATGGTAACTGCTGGTGGTGAACGAGACCAGACTGCAGGGGTAAAGAGGGAGTTTACCCAAAAGGGCTTTGTTGATGAACACATACAAATCTATCTTTCAGCATATATAAAGTGAGGTCCAACCTGCCATTTGGTACAATGTGCAATTTATTAACAGCTAGTCTTTGTTCTCCACTTCCCTCTATGATCTATATCTTCCTGGTATCATAGTGTCCTGTCCATCATAACAAATAGCAAGTCCCATTCCTTGGGCAGGAGGACTGTGTAGAGAAATACTCTGACAAGATGACCATGTAGAGACATGGAATGATTTATATTGTTCTGCAGAAAATGGTTTAACAATAACCACTATAACCATCTCTCACACGCACAAAAAAAATATGAACACAAGCTTGTTCTATTTCTTGAATTAGCACAGCCACAACTACCTGTGTCATTTGTTGGTACTTCCCTAGAGTTAACTCCTACAGCAGTCACACAGACAGAGACACATAGATCAAATCAAATGTATTTATATAGCCCTTCGTACATCAGCTGATATCTCAAAGTGCTGTACAGAAACCCAGCCTAAAACCCCAAACAGCAAGCAATGCAGGTGTAGAAGCACGGTGGCTAGGAAAAACACCTTAGAAAGGCCAAAACCTAGGAAGAAACCTAGATAGGAACCATGCTATGTGGGGTGGCCAGTCCTCTTCTGGCTGTGCCGGGTGGAGATTATAACAGAACATGGCCAAGATGTTCAAATGTTCATAAATTACCAGCATGGTCGAATAATAATAAGGCAGAACAGTTGAAACTGGAGCAGCAGCACGGCCAGGTGGACTCGGGACAGCAAGGAGTCATCATGTCAGTTAGTCCTGAGGCATGGTCCTAGGGCTCATGTCCTCCGAGAGAGAGAAAGAAAGAGAGAATTAGAGAGAGCACACTTAAATTCACACTGGACACCGAATAGGACAGGAGAAGTACTCCAGATAAAACAAACTGACCCTAGCTCCCGACACATAAACTACTGCAGCATAAATACTGGAGGCTGAGACAAGAGGGGTCAGGAGACACTGTGGCCCCATCCGAGGACACCCCGGACAGGGCCAAACAGGAAGGATATAACCCCACCCACTTTGCCAAAGCACAGCCCCCACACCACTAGAGGGATATCTTCAACCACCAACTTACCATCCTGAGACAAGGCTGAGTATAGCCCACAAAGATCTCCGCCACGGCACAACCCAAGGGGGGTGCCAACCCAGACAGGATGATCACATCAGTGACTCAACCCACTCAGGTGACGCACCCATTCCCAGGGACGGTATGAGAGAGCCCCAGTAAGCCAGTGACTCAGCCCCTGTAATAGGGTTAGAGGCAGAGAATCCCAGTGGAAAGAGGGGAACCGGCCAGGCAGAGACAGTAAGGGTGGTTCAAGAGCCTTTCCGTTCACCTTCACACTCCTGGGCCAGACTACACTCAATCATATGACCCACTGAAGAGATGAGTCTTCAGTAAAGACTTTAAGGTTGAGACCGAGTTTGCGTCTCTGACATGGGTAGGCAGACCGTTCCATAAAAATGGTTCTCTATAGGAGAAAGCCCTGCCTCCAGCTGTTTGCTTAGAAATTCTTGGGACAATTAGGAGGCCTGCGTCTTGTGACCGTAGCGTACGTGTAGGTATGTACGGCAGGACCAAATCAGAGAGATAGGTAGGAGCACGCCCATGTAATGCTTAGTAGGTTAGCAGTAAAACCTTGAAATCAGCCCTTGCTTTGACAGGAAGCCAGTGTAGGGAGGCTAGCACTGGAGTAATATGATCAAATTTTTGGGTTCTAGTCAGGATTCTAGCAGCCGTATTTAGCACTAACTGAAGTTTATTTAGTGCTTTTCCGGGTAGCCGGAAAGTAGAGCATTGCAGGAGTCTAACCTAGAAGTGACAAAAGCATGGATACATTTTTCTGCATCATTTTTGGACAGAAAGTTTCTGATTTTGGCAATGTTACGTAGATGGAAAAAAGCTGTCCTTGAAATGGTCTTGATATGTTCTTCAAAAGAGAGATCAGGGTCCAGAGTAACGCCGAGATCCTTCACAGTTTTATTTGAGACGACTGTACAACCATTAAGATTAATTGGCAGATTCAACAGAAGATCTCTTTGTTTCTTGGGACCTAGAACAAGCATCTCTGTTTTGTCCGAGTTTAAAAGTAGAAAGTTTGCAGCCATCCACTTCCTTATGTCTGAAACACATGCTTCTAGCTAGGGCAATTTTGGGGCTTCACCATGTTTCATTGAAATGTACAGCTGTGTGTCATCCGCATAGCAGTGAAAGTTAACATGATGTTTTCGAACGACATCCCCAAGAGGTAAAATATATAGTGAAAACAATAGTGGTCCTTAAACAGAGCCTTGAGGAACACCGAAATGTACAGTTGATTTGTCAGAGGACAAACCATTCACAGAGACAAACTGATATCTTTCCGACAGATAAGATCTAAACCAGGCCAGAACTTGTCCGTGTAGACCAATTTGGGTTTCCAATCTCTCCAAAAGAATGTGGTGATCGATGGTATCAAACGCAGCACTAAGGTCTAGGAGCACGAGGACAGATGCCATTAAAATGTAATTTACCACCTTCACATGTGCAGTCAGTGCTATGATGGGGTCTAAAACCAGACTGAAGCATTTCGTATACATTGTTTGTCTTCAGGAAGGGATTTTTGAGAGGAATGGAAGATTCGATATGGACCGATAGTTTTTAAAATATTTTCTGGGTCAAGATTTGTTTTTTTCAAGAGAGGATTTATTACTGCCACTTTTAGTTTGGTACACATCCGGTGGATAGAAAGCTGTTTATTATGTTCAACATAGGAGGGCCAAGCACAGGAAGAAGCTCTTTCAGTCGTTTAATTGGAATAGGGTCCAGTATGCAGCTTGAAGGTTTAGAGGCCATGATTATTTATTTTCTGATAGGCTAATTGACATCATTTGAGTCAATTTGAGGTGTACCTGTAGATGTATTTCAAAGCCTACCTTCAAACTCAGTTCCTCTTTGCATGACATCATGGGAAAATCAAAAGAAATAAGCCAAGACCTCAGAAAATGCATTGTAGACCTCCACAAGTCTGGTTCATCCTTGGGAGCAATTTCCAAATGTCTGAAGGTACCACATTCATCTGTACAAACAATAGCACGCAAATATAAACACCATGGGACAATGCAGCCGTCATACTGCTCAGGAAGGAGATGCGTTCTGTCTCCTAGAGATGAACGTACTTAGGTGTGAAAGTGCAAATCAATCCCAGAACAACAGCAAAGGACCTTGTGAAGATGCTGGAGTAAACAGGTACAAAATTATCCACAGTAAAACGAGTATATCCACAGTAAAATGAATCCTATATCGACATAACCTGAAAGGCCGCTCAGCAAGGAAGAAGCCACTGCTCCAAAACCACCATAAATAAACCAGACGGTTTGCAACTGCACATAGGGATAAAGGATCATACTTTTTGGAGAAATGCCCTCTGGTCTGATGAAACAAAAATAGAACTGTTTGGCCATAATGACAAACATTATATTTGGAGGTAAAAGGGAAAGGCTTGCAAGCCGAGGAACACAATCAAACCATGAAGCACGGGGTGGCAGCATAATGGTGTGGCGGTGCTTTGTTGCCGGAGGGACTGGTGCACTTCAGAAAATAGATGGCAACATGAGGCAGGAAAATTATGTGGATATATTGAAGCAAAATCAGTCAGGAAGTTAAAGCTTGCTCGCAAATGAGTCTTCCAAATGGACAATGACTCAAGCGTTCTTCCAAAGTCAAAATGGCTTAAGGACAACAAAGTCAAGGTATTTGAGTGGCCATCACAAAGCCCTGACCTCAATCCTATAGAACATTTGTGGGCAGTACTGAAAAAGCATGTGCGAGCAAGGAGGCCTACATACCTGACTCAGTTACACCAGCACTGTCAGGAGGAATGGGACACAATTCACCCAACATACTGTGGGAAGCTTGTGGAAGGCTACCCAAAACGTTTGACCCATGTTAAACAATTAAAGGCAATGCTACCAAATACTAATTGAGTGTATGTAAACTTCTGACCCACTGGGAATGTGATGAAAGAAATCAAAGCTGAAATACATCATTCTCTCTACTATTATTCTAACATTTCACATTCTTAAAATAAAGTGGTCATCCTAACTGACCTAAGAAAGGGAATTTTACTAGGATTAAATGTCAGGAATTGTGAAAAACAGAGTTTAAATGTATTTGGCTCAGGTGTATGTAAACTTCCAACTTCAACTGTATATACCTCAGTTTAGGTGGTCTCCTCCTTCCCTCTAAACATTTAATCTTTATTGCAAAGCAGGAAATTAATTGATTTGGCTAATAAACTGTTCCTTCTCCCTTAATGTGACCTGAGCTGACCTCATCCTCCATTCCTCACTAATCCACAGCTCTCCACCCTTATCTGTGACTGCAACCATGTAATTGCCTTTCCCTTAGTAACATTCCAAGCCCCTGGTCCATATTCAACCTCCATCGACCACACCATATACATTCCTCCTACAGATAACCATTAACGTCTGGTTTAGCAAGTATTTCAAATTACAACCCAGTAACTCAAACCAGACTGTGGACCTTCACCTTTCCATAGGATACCTGATGTCAATCAATAACATGTTCTGACAGAATGTAAACGTTCTGCATTCCCCTCTCTCCCTCAGTACCACAAGGATATTTCATCATTCAAGTTTAGAACCCATCAGTCCCCCCTAATGAATTTTGAACAATAATTCCATACTGTTCAACATGATATAAACTTGGAAATAACTTCTAAATGGACAAAAACATAAAACATGATTAACAGTAGATTATTAGGTTTACACCTCTGAGACTTATGGTCTCTGATCTACAATGACACTGTACAAACTCTTATTTACATCTCTCATCAGACAACTGAGAATGACATTTCAACTGGAGCTTGATACAAAGATGTCCTCTATCTATCTCTATGGGTCAAGGTAACAGTAATAGAAGGAATAAACTGAGCTTGCAGAAAACAGCCAGTAGGGGGAGACAAACACTTATGTTGGGTATAATACCTGCTTTTATAAGGTACTTTTCTGACCAGCATCCCATTGACAAGCAGATAATAGACAAAACCTAAAACTGTCCGTTAACTTGAACAAATACAGAAACTGAACAGATTATATATATATATTTACATTTATTTAACTAGGCAAGTCAGTTAAGAAAAAATTCTTATTTTCAATGACAGCCTAGGAACAGTGGGTTTCTGCCTTGTTCAGGGACAGAACGACAGATTCAACAGATTTTCAGCTTGGGGATTTGAATTTACAACCTTCCGGTTACTAGTTCATCGCTCTAACCACTAGGCTATGCTGCTGCACCCCCATATTATTTATGGTTAAATAAATAATGTTCTTGAAGTTTAAAATGAAGCCTTTTTCTGTGTAGATGTCCTGTTGTACTTGTAATGATCATATATTCATGGACAAAAAGTGGCCTGTGTTTTCAGGACAGATACAGTACATAAGGCCTACATGGAATGTGAATAATGACATTAAGGGTATATCTCAAATGTCACCATATTCCCTGTATAGTGCACTACCTTTAACCAGGGTCGTTCACTATGTAGGAAATAGGGCTCCATTTGGGACACAGAGTTTAGGGAAGTTATTGCTGGAACACCTATTGTATTGTAATTTCAGTTGATTTCAGCATGTGATGCTGTGCCAACTCATATTTAGCCATACCACTGACTTCCTTTAATAACAGCTTCCTTTCTGCATGTCTGTCAGTGATTGGTGCTTAAATGTATTAGCAGACCTGGGTAACGTATTGATTAGGACACATCATAGCAAAAATGTTTTGCAGCTGAAAATACAAACATGTTTATCATATTGGACAGGTACAGTTAGTCACTCTCTGTTTCTGTTTGCTTTCTTCTGGTTGGTGTCTAATGAATATGACCCAGGTACTTTAGCTGTGCTTGGTTGAGCTTGTCTGGCTTAATGCAACCAATAGAATAGTCCCAAATGCTAAAAGTATTTTACAGATATTAAATCGTTTTTAAACCCAGGTCTGGATATTAGTTATTTTTTAAAGCATCCAGAGACATTATTAAACTGTATATATTCAACATGTTAATCATTGATATAGAGTAGTAAGAGACCATATAAGAGGGTGTGTGTGTTTGGTGTATGTGGGTGGAACAGTATGTGGGTGGAACTTCCCCCAGAAGAACAGGAAGTTACTCAGGAATCAGATCACAAGGTGAAATAAAGAAGAAAGTATCCCAACAAAAACCAGCCAGGACATGTTAATGTATAACCAGACAGGACATGTTACTGTAAACCAGCCAGGACATGTTACTGTATAACCAGCCAGGACATGTTACTGTATAACCAGCCAGGACATGTTACTGTATAACCAGGCAGGACATGTTACTGTATAACCAACCAGGACATGTTACTGTATAACCAGCCAGAACATGTTACTGTATAACCAGACAGGACATGTTACTGTATAACCAGACAGGACATGTTTCTGTATAACCAGACAGGACATGTTACTGTATAACGAGCCAGGACATGTTACTGTATAACCAGACAGGACATGTTACTGTATAACCAGCCAGACATGTTTGTCACGGTTCATGAATCCGCTGCCTCCCTCTCTCTTTCTCTCTCTCTCTCTCTCTCTCTCTCTCTCTCTCTCTCTCTCTCTCTCTCTCTCTCTCTCTCTCTCTCCCGTGTTTGTGTGGGCGTGGTTCCCAATCTCGGCCTGATTGTCTGCGCCAGCTGGAACCACTTATCTTCCCTTTATATGTTCTGTAACCAGTGTTTCTTGTTGTCAGATCGTTGTTACTTCCCTGAGGTTGTGTCGTGTGTCTGTGCTCTTCTCTCGCCGCCCTTGTGTGGATTATCTGCTGTGCTCCTTCCTACCCATCCGGACACACTCCCTGGATTTCTCAGCACGCTATCATTGGAAGATGCGCC
The DNA here is from genome assembly GCF_023373465.1 of Oncorhynchus keta. Lineage (NCBI taxonomy): Eukaryota > Metazoa > Chordata > Actinopteri > Salmoniformes > Salmonidae > Oncorhynchus > Oncorhynchus keta. The sequence continues at coordinate 11,096 of NW_026278402.1, read as the reverse complement.
CTAGTCCCTGGGTCGGATTCCGTCTGAGTACAGTCTGTCTGTCATGTTGCTGTTGTAAACTATATTCATTAAACCTTCGTTGCTTGCATCTTGCATCCGCCTCTGTATTGTCACAATGTTACTGTATAACCAGACAGGACATGTTACTGTATAACCAGCTTGGACATGTTACTGTATAACCAGCCAGGACATGTTACTGTATAACCAGCCAGGACATGTTACTGTATAACCAGACAGGACATGTTACTGTATAACCAGACAGGACATGTTACTGTATAACGAGCCAGGACATGTTATTCTATAACCAGACAGGACATGTTACTGTATAACCAGCCAGGACATGTTACTGTATAACCAGACAGGACATGTTACTGTATAACCAGCTAGGACATATTACTGTATAACCAGCCAGGACATGTTACTGTGTAACCAGCCAGGACATGTTACTGTATAACCGGCCAGGACATGTTACTGTGTAATCAGCCAGGACATGTTACTGTATAACCAGCCAGGACATGTTACTGTATAACCAGACAGGGCATGTTACTGTATAAACAGACAGGACATGTTACTGTATAACCAGCCAGGACATGTTTCTGTATAACCAGCCAGGACATGTTACTGTATAACCAGCCAGGACATGTTACTGTATAACCAGCCAGGACATGTTACTGTATAACCAGCCAGGACATGTTACTGTATAACCAGCCAGGACATGTTTCTGTATAACCAGCCAGGACATGTTACTGTATAACCAGCCAGGACATGTTTCTGTATAACCAGCCAGGACATGTTACTGTATAACCAGCCAGGACATGTTACTGTATAACCAGCCAGGACATGTTACTGTATAACCAGACAGGACATGTTACTGTATAACCAGACAGGACATGTTACTGTATAACGAGCCAGGACATGTTATTGTATAACCAGACAGGACATGTTACTGTATAACCAGCCAGGACATGTTACTGTATAACCAGACAGGACATGTTACTGTGTAACCAGCCAGGACATGTTACTGTATAACCGGCCAGGACATGTTACTGTGTAATCAGCCAGGACATGTTACTGTATAACCAGCCAGGACATGTTA
>NW_026278401.1:0-2660 GCF_023373465.1 Oncorhynchus keta | reverse complement strand
ATTTACATTTACATTTAAGTCATTTAGCAGACGCTCTTATCCAGAGCGACTTACAAATTGGTGCAAACACCTATGACACCCAGTGGAACAGCCACTTGCATCTAAATCTTGTTGGGGGAGAAGGGGGGTGAGAAGGATTACTTACCCTTACTTACCCTATCCTAGGTATTCCTTGAAGAGGTGGGGTTTCAGGTGTCTCCGGAAGGTGGTGATTGACTCCGCTGTCCTGGCGTCGTGAGGGAGTTTGTTCCACCATTGGGGGCCAGAGCAGCGAACAGTTTTGACTGGGCTGAGCGGGAACTGTACTTCCTCAGTGGTAGGGAGGCGAGCAGGCCAGAGGTGGATGAACGCAGTGCCCTTGTTTGGGTGTAGGGCCTGATCAGAGCCTGGAGGTACTGAGGTGCCGTTCCCCTCACAGCTCCGTAGGCGAGCACCATGGTCTTGTAGCGGATGCGAGCTTCAACTGGAAGCCAGTGGAGAGAGCGGAGGAGCGGGGTGACGTGAGAGAACTTGGGAAGGTTGAACACCAGACGGGCTGCGGCGTTCTGGATGAGTTGTAGGGGTTTAATGGCACAGGCAGGGAGCCCAGCCAACAGCGAGTTGCAGTAATCAAGACGGGAGATGACAAGTGCCTGGATTAGGACCTGCGCCGCTTCCTGTGTGAGGCAGGGTCGTACTCTGCGGATGTTGTAGAGCATGAACCTACAGGAACGGGACACCGCCTTGATGTTAGTTGAGAACGTCAGGGTGTTGTCCAGGATCACGCCAAGGTTCTTAGCGCTCTGGGAGGAGGACACAATGGAGTTGTCAACCGTGATGGCGAGATCATGGAACGGGCAGTCCTTCCCCGGGAGGAAGAGGAGCTCCGTCTTGCTGAGGTTCAGCTTGAGGTGGTGATCCGTCATCCACACTGATATGTCTGCCAGACATGCAGAGATGCGAGTCGCCACCTGGTCATCAGAAGGGGGAAAGGAGAAGATTAATTGTGTGTCGTCTGCATAGCAATGATAGGAGAGACCATGTGAGGTTATGACAGAGCCAAGTGACTTGGTGTATAGCGAGAATAAGAGAGGGCCTAGAACAGAGCCCTGGGGGACACCAGTGGTGAGAGCGCGTGGTGAGGAGACAGATTCTCGCCACGCCACCTGGTAGGAGCGACCTGTCAGGTAGGACGCAATCCAAGCGTGGGCCGCGCCGGAGATGCCCAACTCGGAGAGGGTGGAGAGGAGGATCTGATGGTTCACAGTATCGAAGGCAGCCGATAGGTCTAGAAGGATGAGAGCAGAGGAGAGAGAGTTAGCTTTAGCAGTGCGGAGCGCCTCCGTGATACAGAGAAGAGCAGTCTCAGTTGAATGACTAGTCTTGAAACCTGACTGATTTGGATCAAGAAGGTCATTCTGAGAGAGAACACAGAATGCATTAATTAATTTAGTTTAATTTTACTGCAGTAGTTATACTATAGTTAACCGTGAATACTGCAGTATATTATAATTAAGCTTAGGACCCTCTGCAAATGGATCCTGGACTTCATGACGGGCCGCCCCCAGGTGGTAAGGGTAGGTAACAACACATTCGCCACACTGATCCTCAACACGAGGGCCTCTCAGGGCTGCGTGCTCAGTCCCATCCTGTACTCCCTGTTCACTCATGACTGCACGGTCAGGCACGACTCCAACACCATCATTAAGTTTGCCGATGACACAACAGTGGTGGGACTGATCACTGACAACGACGAGACAGCTTATAGGGAGGAGGTCAGTGCCTGAACGCCTAGAAGGTCAGCGTCCCGGAGTCGTCTCTTCACTGTTGACATTAAGACTGGTGTTTTGTGGGTACTATTTAATGAAGCTGCCTGTTGAGAACTTGTGGGCGTCTGTTTCTCAAACTAGACACTAATTACTTGTCCTCTTGCTCAGTTGTGCACCGGGGCCTCCCACTCCTCTTTCTATTCTGTTTAGGGCCAGTTTGCAATGTTCTGTGAAGGGAGTAGTACACATTGTTGTACGATATCTTCAGTTACTTGGCAATTTCTCGCATGGAATAGCCTTCATTTCTCAGAACAAAAATAGACTGTCAAGTTTCAGAAGAAAGGTCTTACGTTCTGGCCATTTTGAACCTGCAATCGAACACACACATGCTGATGCTCCACATACTCAAATAGTATAAAGAAGGCCAGTTTTATTGCTTCTTTAATCAAAACAACAGTTTTCAGCTGTGCTAACATAATTTGAAAAGGGGTTTCCAATGATCATTAGCCTTTTAAAATGATAACTTGGATTAGCTAACACAATGTGCCAATGGAACACAGGGGTGATGGTTGCTGATAATGGGCCTCTGCACACCTATGTCGATATTCCATTGAAAATCCGTTGTTTCCAGCTACAACAGTCATTTACAACATTAACAATGTCTACACTGTATTTCTGATCAATTTGATGTTATTTTAAATTAACAAAATATGTGCTATTCCTTAAAAAACAAGGACATTTCTAAACTTTTGAATGGTAATTTAGGTAAAGATATTAACGTGACTACGCATAGATAATAACAGAGAGTAGCAGCAGCATAGAATGGGGGCGGGAGCAATGCAAATTGTCTGGGTAGCCATTTGATTAGATGTTCAGGAGTCTCATGGCATGGAGATAGAAGCTGTTTAGAAG
>NW_026278400.1:207500-215637 GCF_023373465.1 Oncorhynchus keta | reverse complement strand
CTATATCACTGTCTTCCAGTTCTTTCTCGCAGTCTGTTCAGGTGTCTGTTATTTCATATGGCTGTATCTAAGGTGTGTTTGTGTGTTCTCTAAGGTGTGTGTGTGTGTGTGTTCTCTAAGGTGTGTGTGTTCTCTAAAGTGTGTGTGTGTGTTCTCTAAGGTCTGTGTGTGTGTTCTCTAAGGTCTGTGTGTGTTATCTAAGGTGTGTGTGTGTATGTGTGTTATCTAAGGTGTGTGTGTGTAGTGTGTGTGTTATCTAAGGTGTGTGTGTTATCTAAGGTGTGTGTGTGTGTGTTATCTAAGGTGTGTGTGTGTGTTATCTAAGGTGTGTTTGTGTTATCTAAGGTGTGTGTGTTATCTAAGGTGTGTGTGTTATCTAAGGTGCGTGTGTGTGTGTGTTATCTAAGGTGTGTGTGTGTATGTGTGTTATCTAAGGTGTGTGTGTTATCTAAGGTGTGTGTGTGTGTGTGTGTGTGTGTGTGTGTGTGTGTGTGTGTGTGTGTGTGTTATCTAAGGTGTTTATGTTATCTAAGGTGTGTGTGTGTTATCTAAGGTGTGTGTGTTATCTAAGGTGTGTGTGTGTGTGTTATCTAAGGTGTGTGTGTGTTATCTAAGGTGTGTGTGTGTGTCAGCTAAGGTGTGTGTGTTATCTAAGGTGTGTGTGTGTCATCTAAGGTGTGTGTGTGTTATCTAAGGTGTGTGTGTGTGTGTGTGTGTGTGTGTGTGTGTGTGTGTGTGTGTGTGTGTGTGTGTGTGTGTGTGTGTGTCATCTAAGGTGTGTGTGTGTGTTATCTAAGGTGTGTGTGTGTGTGTGTGTGTGTGTGTGTGTGTGTGTGTGTGTGTGTGTGTGTGTGTGTGTGTGTGTGTGTGTGTGTGTGTGTGTGTGTGTGTGTGTGTGTCATCTAAGGTGTGATATCTGTCTCTATCAAGTGATAGATCAACCAGTACATCATCATGAATAGATCAACCAGTACATCATCATGAATAGATCAACCAGTACATCATCATCATGAATAGATCAACCAGTACATCACCATGAATAGATCAACCAGTACATCACCATGAATAGATCAACCAGTACATCACCATGAATAGATCAACCAGTACATCACCATGAATAGATCAACCAGTACATCATCATGAATAGATCAACCAGTACATCATCATGAATAGATCAACCAGTACATCATCATGAATAGATCAACCAGTACATCATCATGAATAGATCAACCAGTACATCATCATGAATAGATCAACCAGTACATCATCATGAATAGATCAACCAGTACATCATCATGAATAGATCAACCAGTACATCATCATGAATAGATCAACCAGTACATCATCATGAATAGATCAACCAGTACATCATCATGAATAGATCAACCAGTACATCACCATGAATAGATCAACCAGTACATCATCATGAATAGATCAACCAGTACATCATCATGAATAGATCAACCAGTACATCATCATGAATAGATCAACCAGTACATCATCATGAATAGTCTAGCTATAGTTACATCAACCAGTACATCACCATGAATAGATCGACCAGTACATCATCATGAATAGATGAACCAGTACATCATCATGAATAGATCAACCAGTACCTCACCATGAATAGATCAACCAGTACCTCATCATGAATAGATCAACCAGTACATCATCATGAATAGATCAACCAGTACATCATCATGAATAGATCAACCAGTACATCATCATGAATAGATCAACCAGTACTCATCATGAATAGATCAACCAGTACATCATCATGAATAGATCAACCAGTACATCATCATGAATAGATCAACCAGTACATCATCATGAATAGATCAACCAGTACATCATCATGAATAGATCAACCAGTCTCATCATGAATAGATCAACCAGTACATCATCATGAATAGATCAACTAGTACATCATCATGAATAGATCAACCAGTACATCATCATGAATAGATCACAGTCTCATAGTTAGATCAACCAGTACATCATCATGAATAGATCAACCAGTACATCATCATGAATAGATCAACCAGTACATCATCATGAATAGATCAACCAGTACATCATCATGAATAGTCTAGCTATAGTTACATCAACCAGTACATCATCATGAATAGTCTAGCTATAGTTACATCAACCAGTACATCATCATGAATAGTCTAGCTATAGTTACATCAACCAGTACATCATCATGAATAGATCAACCAGTACATCATCATGAATAGATCAACCAGTACATCATCATGAATAGTCTAGCTATAGTTACATCAACCAGTACATCATCATGAATAGATCAACCAGTACATCATCATGAATAGATCAACCAGTACATCATCATGAATAGATCAACCAGTACATCACCATGAATAGATCAACCAGTACATCATCATGAATAGATCAACCAGTACATCATCATGAATAGATCAACCAGTACATCACCATGAATAGATCAACCAGTACATCATCATGAATAGATCAACCAGTACATCATCATGAAATAGATGCAACCAGTACATCATCATGAATAGTCTAGCTATAGTTACATCAACCAGTACATCATCATGAATAGATCAACCAGTACATCATCATGAATAGATGAACCAGTACATCATCATGAATAGATGAACCAGTATATCATCATGAATAGTCTAGCTATAGTTACATCAACCAGTACATCATCATGAATAGTCTAGCTATAGTTAGATCAACCAGTACATCATCATGAATAGTCTAGCTATAGTTACATCAACCAGTACATCATCATGAATAGTCTAGCTATAGTAATCAACCAGTACATCATCATGAATAGATTGAACCAGTACATCATCATGAATAGATTGCAACCAGTACATCATCATGAATAGTCTAGCTATAGTTAAATCGACCAGTACATCATCATGAATAGATGAACCAGTATATCATCATGAATAGTCTAGCTATAGATCGACCAGTACATCATCATGAATAGATGAACCAGTATATCATCATGAATAGTCTAGCTATAGTTAGATCGACCAGTACATCATCATGAATAGATGAACCAGTATATCATCATGACTAGTCTAGCTATAGTTAGATCGACCAGTATATCATCATGAATAGTCTAGCTATAGTTAGATCGACCAGTACATCATCATGAATAGATGAACCAGTATATCATCATGAATAGTCTAGCTATAGTTAGATCGACCAGTACATCATCATGAATAGATGAACCAGTATATCATCATGAATAGTCTAGCTATAGTTAGATCGACCAGTACATCATCATGAATAGATGAACCAGATGAACCAGTATATCATCATGAATAGTCTAGCTATAGTTAGATCGACCAGTACACTTGAAGAGAGACAGAGAGAGAGAGAGAGACAGAGAGGGAGAGAGAGAGACAGAGAGAGAACACTTGAATACATTTGGAAAGTACGCACGCAGTAATCACAATACTTTTCCCCGAACTACCGCCCGTTTGGGTAAGAAGTACTGAACGTATTTACGTGTTGAATGTTTTCCTTGATCGTTTATCTCTGTTGGACCCAGTCCTTCGTGAAAAGGGTTCCACTGGGCCTTAGTTCTCAAGTGTAAGGCTCTGATTGTCCACAAGAGGTCACAATGTCCTCGTTCTGGAAGAGTGGTCCAGTGGAGCTAATCAGCCGTGCCGATGATCCCCAGGGGGGTGATGAACGCAGTGTAGCCAGCGTTGGTTTGAAGAGAGTAACCGGATGGTCATACTTCAATTCACTTTCTTAGAACAGCTACTTAGTCGGAACATTAACTGTTAGAGGCTACTTTGTTGTCTTCACCTCGTGTTGATTTTCAGGGTCGTAACCAATGGAGACTTAAGCTGCAGCTAGAGTCTTTCTGGTGTGGTATGTTAATTCTCAACTCAGCCTTTATCCACTCTGGGGGGGAATAAGGGGGTGTTTCCGTCATGCTGACGCGCTCTCTGAGCTCCCTCGGGCGTGGCTACTTACTGGGCAAAGTATCATCAAAACTAAAATCACATTCCTATATTAGCAAAAATATTCTCTTCATCCCTGGTATTTCAACGTAAAGGATGGAAACCTGACATACAGTGTGAAAACTCTTCATGATATTTTTGTTATATCATTTTTTATACCATTTTTAATGACATCACAAAATAACTAAAAAAATCCCATATTTCTTCTCTTATCATACGCCTTCATTCGGATGTTAAAAAATATTCTCCCAGTGTTCACTGTTGGACAGTGAACACTGAGTTTTTTGGGCGTCAAAACATCTCTGTAACAAAAATATTCCAATCTCAATTTTTAAAGTGCAGAGAGAGAAAGTCTCCCTCCGTCCTAAAGATTTACAATTTACGACCAGACGTGAGGTGCAATAAACCCCCCCACATCAATCCCTCCTCCCTCTGCGGGTGTTGATCCGTTTTAACCCGGTCTTTGGATCCTCACAGGAGAGTCATGACACTAGCTAGCCAAAGAGTGTTCCCCCTGTCAGTCAACCTGTAAATCCATGGCTCAGAAAGCAGCAGATGCATGTAATAAAAACTCTATGTTATCTAAAAAAAAAAAAAAAGAGATGATTTTCAAAAACAACAACAACAAACAATATGTACTTAGGCTACGAGCAGGGCTTCTAGGGCGCCATGGCAACTCATAGGACTCTGGTCAAAATGTGTGCACTACTGGGGGAATAAGGGGTGCTTCACATGCTGACGCGCTCTCTGAGCTCCTCGGCGTGGCTACTTACTGGGCAAAGTATCATCAAAACTAAAATCACATTCCTATATTAGTAAAAAATATTCTCTTCATCCCTGGTATTTCAACGTAGCGATGGAAACCTGACATACAGTGTGAAAACCTTCATGATATTTTTGTTATATCATTTTTTATACCATTTTTAATGACATCACAAAATAACCAAAAAATCCTATATTTCTTCTCTTATCATACGCCTTCATTCGGATGTTAAAAAATATTTTCCCAGTGTTCACTGTTGGACAGTGAACACTGAGTTTTTGGGCGTCAAAACATCTCTGTAACAAAAATATTCCAATCTCACTTTAAAGTGCAGAGAGAGAAAGTCTCCTCCGTCCTAAAGATTTACGAGATTTAAGGGGAAGACGAGAGGTGCAATAAAGGGTGGAGGGAAGCAATCCCTCCTCCCCTCTGCGGGTGTGGATCCGGGAAACCCGGTCTTTGGAGGGGGAAGAGGAGAGGGTGGAAGAACTAGCTAGCCAAAGAGTGCTGTCAGGGGTGGAACCTGAAATCCATGGCTCAGAAAGCAGCAGATGCATGTAATAAAACTCTATGTTATCTAAAAAAAAAAAAAAAGAGATGATTTGGAAAAAGCGAGAGGTGGAAGGGGGAAGACAATATGTAAGGGGACGAGCAGGGCTTCTAGGGCGCCATGGCACTCATAGGACTGGAAGGTCAAGAGCGAGAGGTGTGCACTACAAGGGAATAGGTGCAATTTGGGGAAGAGCGAGAGGGTGGAACCTATGACGACAGGGTTTATGTTGAATTACGAGAGGGTGGAAGGGGAAGAGCGAGAGGGTGGTTAGGGGAAGAGTGAGAGTATATAGTTCTAGAATGATTCATCTGTAGGTCTTTGTGTTTCCCTGGAAGCTGGTGCTGTTTGTTTAAGTAATCTGAGGGTGTTAAGGGGATCAAACAGAGAGAGTATTGTTTAACTCTGTAATCTGTAGTGGGCTGTTACTTTAGGGGGATCAAACAGAGAGAGTATTGTTTAACTCTGTAATCTGTAGTGGGCTGTTACTTTACTCTGATCAGAGCAGAGAGAGACTCTGTAATCTGTAGTTCTAGGCTGTTATCTGTTACTCTGTGTTTCAAAGCTGGTGTTTGTTTAACTCTGTAATCTGTAGTGGGCTGTTACTTTGCTCTGATCAAACAGAGTTTGTTTAACTCTGTAATCTGTAAAACAGAAACAGAGAGAGTATTGTTTAACTCTGTAATCTGTAGTGGGCTGTTACTTTACTCTGATCAAACAGAGAGAATCTGTAGGGCTGTTACTTTACTCTGATCAAACAGAGAGAGTATTGTTTAACTCTGTAATCTGTAGTGGGCTGTTACTTTACTCTGATCAAACAGAGAGAGTATTGTTTAACTCTGTAATCTGTAGTGGGCTGTTACTTTACTCTGATCAAACAGAGAGTATTGTTTAACTCTGTAATCTGTAGTGGGCTGTTACTTACTGATCAAACAGAAAGAGTATTGTTTAACTCTTGTAATCTGTAGTGGGCTGTTACTTTACTTGCTGTTACTTTACTCTGATCAGAAGAGTATTGTTTAACAGATCTGGTAGGGCTGTTGCTTTACTCTGATCAAACAGAGAGTATTGTTTAACTCTGTAATCTGTAGTGGGCTAACTCTGTAACAGAGAGAGTATTGCTTAACTCTGTAATCTGTAGTTACTTTACTCTGATCAAACAGAAAGAGTATTGTTTAACTCTGTAATCTGTAGTGGGCTGTTACTTTACTCTGATCAAACAGAGAGTATTGTTTAACTCTGTAATCTGTAGTGGGCTGTTACTTTACTCTGATCAAACAGAGAGAGTATTGTCTAAACTCTGTAATCTGTAGTGGGCTGTTACTTTACTCTGATCAAACAGAGAGAGTATTGTTTAACTCTGTAATCTGTAGTGGCTGTTACTTTTACTCTGATCAAACAGAGAGAGTATTGTTTAACTCTGTAATCTGTAGTGGGCTGTTACTTTACTCTGATCAAACAGAGAGTATTGTTTAACTCTGTAATCTGTAGTGGGCTGTTACTTTACTCTGATCAAACAGAGAGAGTATTGTTTAACTCTGTAATCTGTAGTGGGCTGTAGTATTGTTTAACTCTAATCTGTAGTGGCTGTTACTTTACTCTGATCAAACAGAGAAGTATTGTTTAACTCTGTAAGTGGCTGTAGTCAAACAGGGCTGGAACTTTAATCTGTAGTGGGCTGACAAACAGAGAGTATTGTTTAACTCTGTAATCTGTAGTGGGCTGTTACTTTACTCTGATCAAACAGAGAGAGTATTGTTTAACTCTGTAATCTGTAGTGGGCTGTTACTTTACTCTGATCAAACAGAGAGAGGTTTAACTCTGTAATCTGTAGTGGGCTGTTAACTCTGATCAAACAGAGAGTATTGTTTAACTCTGTAATCTGTAGTGGGCTGTTACTTTACTCTGAAAACAGAGAGTATTGTTTAACTCTGTAATCAAACTTTACTCTGATCAGAGTATTGTTTAACTCTGTAATCTGTAGTGGGCTGTTACTTTACTCTGATCAAACAGAGAGAGTATTGTTTAACTCTGTAATCTGTAGTGGGCTGTTACTTTACTCTGATCAAACAGAGAGAGTATTGTTTAACTCTGTAATCTGTAGTGGGCTGTTACTTTACTTCTGATCAAACAGAGATTGTTTAACTCTGAATCAAGACTGTTACTTACTCTGATCAGCAGAGTATTGTTTAACTCTGTAATCTGTAGTGGGCTGTTACTTTACTCTGATCAAACAGAAGTATTGTTTAACTCTGTAATCTGTAGTGGGCTGTTACTTTACTCAAACAGAGAGAGTATTGTTTAACTCTGTAATCTGTAGTGGGCTGTTACTTTACTCTGATCAAACAGAGAGAGTATTGTTTAACTCTGTAGTGGGCTGTTACTTTACTCTGATCAAACAGAGAGAGTATTGTTTAACTCTGTAATCTGTAGTGGGCTGTTACTTTACTCTGATCAAACAGAGAGAGTATTGTTTAACTCTGTAATCTGTAGTGGGCTGTTACTTTACTCTGATCAAACAGAGAGAGTATTGTTTAACTCTGTAATCTGTAGTGGGCTGTTACTTTACTCTGATCAAACAGAGAGAGTATTGTTTAACTCTGTAATCTGTAGTGGGCTGTTACTTTACTCTGATCAAACAGAGAGAGTATTGTTTAACTCTGTAATCTGTAGTGGGCTGTTACTTTACTCTGATCAAACAGAGAGAGTATTGTTTAACTCTGTAATCTGTAGTGGGCTGTTACTTTACTCTGATCAAACAGAGAGAGTATTGTTTAACTCTGTAATCTGTAGTGGGCTGTTACTTTACTCTGATCAAACAGAGAGAGTATTGTTTAACTCTGTAATCTGTAG
>NW_026278400.1:167500-197500 GCF_023373465.1 Oncorhynchus keta | reverse complement strand
CATCACCATCACCACCATCATCATCACCACCATCATCATCACCACCACCATCATCACCACCACCATCACCACCACACCACCACCACCATCATCACCACCACCACCATCATCACCACCACCACCATCATCATCACCACCATCATCATCACCACCACCATCATCATCACCACCACCACCATCATCATCACCACCACCACCACCACCATCATCACCACCATCATCATCACCACCACCATCACCACCATCATCATCACCACCATCTTCATCATCATCACCACCACCATCACCACCATCATCATCACCACCATCATCATCACCACCATCATCATCACCACCACCACCATCATCATCACCACCATCATCATCATCACCATCACCATCATCAATTATCACCATCACCACATTTCACATTTCAAGTGGCATGGTACATTTAACATTACATTTAAGTCATTTAACAGACGCTCTTATCCAGAGCGACTTACAAATTGGTGCATTCACCTTATGACATCCAGTGGAACAGCCACTTTACAATAGTGCATCTAAATCTTTTTAGGGGGGGGGTGAGAAGGATTACTTTATCCTATCCTAGGTATTCCTTGAAGAGGTGGGGTTTCAGGTGTCTCCGGAAGGTGGTGATTGACTCCGCTGTCCTGGCGTCGTGAAGGAGTTTGTTCCACCATTGGGGGGCCAGAGCAGCGAACAGTTTTGACTGGGCTGAGCGGGAACTGTACTTCCTCAGTGGTAGGGAGGCGAGCAGGCCAGAGGTGGATGAACGCAGTGCCATTGTTTGGGTGTAGGGCCTGATCAGAGCCTGGAGGTACTGAGATGCCGTTCCCCTCACAGCTCCGTAGGCAAGCACCATGGTCTTGTAGCGGATGCGAGCTTCAACTGGAAGCCAGTGGAGAGAGCGGAGGAGCGGGGTGACGTGAGAGAACTTGGGAAGGTTGAACACCAGACGGGCTGCGGCGTTCTGGATGAGTTGTAGGGGTTTAATGGCACAGGCAGGGAGCCCAGCCAACAGCGAGTTGCAGTAATCAAGACGGGAGATGACAAGTGCCTGGATTAGGACCTGCGCCGCTTCCTGTGTGAGTCAGGGTCGTACTCTGCGGATGTTGTAGAGCATGAACCTACAGGAACGGGACACCGCCTTGATGTTAGTTGAGAACGACAGGGTGTTGTCCAGGATCACGCCAAGGTTCTTAGCGCTCTGGGAGGAGGACACAATGGAGTTGTCAACCGTGATGGCGAGATCATGGAACGGGCAGTCCTTCCCGGGAGGAAGAGGAGCTCCGTCTTGCTGAGGTTCAGCTTGAGGTGGTGATCCGTCATCCACACTGATATGTCTGCCAGACATGCAGAGATGCGATTCGCCACCTGGTCATCAGAAGGGGGAAAGGAGAAGATTAATTGTGTGTCGTCCATCATCACCACCATCACCATCACCACCATCACCATCACCATCACCACCACCACCACCACCATCACCATCATCACCACCACCATCACCATCACCACCACCATCACCATCACCATCACCATCACCATCACCATCATCACCATCACCACCATCACCATCATCACCACCATCACCATCACCACCACCACCATCACCATCACCATCACCACCATCACCACCATCACCCCATGTTTTACATTGTACATCTGAAGGTGTGTGTCTGTCTGTGTGTTTGTGTGAGCGTTTCTTAGTCTATGTGTGTGTGTGTGTGTGTGTGTGTGTGTGTGTGTGTGTGTGTGTGTGTGTGTGTGTGTGTGTGTGTGTGTGTGTGTGTGTGTGTGTGTGTGTGTCTGTATTTATGCCACAGTGTGTTGTTGTGTTAGTGTGTCCCTGTTCAACCGTTGTCTCTTTGTCTCTCTTTGTGTGTGTGTGTCTGTAGGATCAAGTTGCCCCTAGACACTGATCTCAGCTCAGTTTAGTCCTCGTGGTTACCACTATATGGCCAAGCTGCAAACTAGTTGCCCCTAGACACTGATCTCAGCTCAGTTTAGTCCTAGTGGTTACCACTATATGGCCAAGCTGCAAACTCTAAATTGGCTATATCTTAAAATTGTATGAACATAGAATGTATATTTTAGTTATCTGGTCTTAATTTAGGTTAGGGGTTAGCATACGGTTAGCATTGTTGTTAAGTGTAGATTTAAAAATCTGATTTTAATTGATACTCCCCATCCCGGATCCGGGAGCGTAATCATCGACTGACACTAATTAGCATAACGCAACGGACATAAATATTACAAGAAAATATTCCTATTTATGAAAATGACAAGTGAAATATTTTGAGACACAGCTTAGCCTTTTGTTAATCACCCTGTCATCTCAGATTTTCAAAATATGCTTTACAGCCAAAGCAAGACAAGCATTTGTGTAAGTTAATCGATAGCCTAGCATAGCATTATGTCCAGCTAGCAGCAGGTAACTTGGTCACGAAAATCAGAAAAGCAATCAAATCGTTTAGCTTTGATGAGCTTCGGATGTTTTCACTCACGAGACTCCCAGTTAGATAGCCAATGTTCATTTTTTCCCAAAATATTATTTTTGTCAGCGAAATAGCTCAGTTTGTTCTTCCCGTTTGGCTGAGAAATCGATCGGAAATTACGGTCACGAAAACGCCGAAAAATATTCCAAATTAGCTCCATAATATCGACAGAAACACGGCAAACGTTGTTTATAATCAATCCTCAAGGTGTTTTTCAGATATCTATTCGATAATATATCCACCGGGACAATTGGTTTTTCAGAAGGACCGATTGGAAATATGGCTACCTCTGTATTTTACGCGAGAATCACTCTGAGAGCCATCAGGTGACCACTTACACATTGTAGCCGCTTACGGGTATTCTTCAACATAAATGCATAAAACTATGTCACAATGCTGTAGACACCTTGGGGAATACGTAGCAAAAAGTAATCTGGTTGATAGCCCATTCACTGCTCAATAGGGACGCATTGGAACGCAGAGCTTTCAAAACATGAGGCACTTCCGGATTGGATTTTTCTCAGGCTTCCGCCTGCAATATCAGTTCTGTTATACTCACAGACAATATTTTCACAGTTTTGGAAACTTTACAGTGTTTTCTATCCTAAGCTGTCAATTATATATATATTCTAGCATCTGGTCCTGAGAAAATAGGCCGTTTTACTATGGGTACATTATTTTTCCAAAATGAAAATATTGCCCCTAGTCACAACAGGTTTTAAGGAGATAAATTGTAGAAAATGACGAGGGAATCCCGGGTGGCACAGTGGTTAAGGGCGCTGTACTGCAGCGCCAGCTGTGCCACCAGAGACTCTGGGTTTGCGCCCAGGCTTTGTCGTAACCGGCTGCGACCGGGAGGTCCGTGGGGCGATGCACAATTGGCCTAGCCTAGGTTCTGATTTTGCAGCTTAGCCAGAAAGTGACAACCTTGCGTGAGGCTAAACCTGATTGTACATCTGTGTCTACGGCCAACGGTTACCAGGAGCGTCGTGTTACCTCTAACCCATTTTGACTCCGCCCCCCTCCAGCCTGAGAACCTCCTATTGGCCAGTAAGCTGAAGGGGGCGGCGGTTAAGCTAGCTGACTTTGGGCTCGCCATCGAGGTGCAGGGCGACCAACAGGCATGGTTTGGTGAGTACCGTGGAGTGGCTTCTCTCTTATGGGACGGGGACAGAAAATGTGTTTTTTTTCACACTACTGAGCTGAAACAAGCCGAGCTGAACTAGCCTGATTACACATCCACTGTAGTTTCTGATACTGTGAGTACTGTGAGTACTGTGAGTACTGTGAGTGCTGTGAGTGCTGTGAGTACTGTGAGTGCTGTGAGTGCTGTGAGTGCTGTGAGTACTGTGAGTGCTGTGCTGTGAGTACTGTGAGTACTGTGAGTACTGTGAGTACTGTGAGTGCTGTGAGTACTGTGAGTGCTGTGAGTACTGTGAGTGCTGTGAGTGAAAGGCTAATGGGAAAATGAATAATGCCAAGCCAGCACGGTGCGGTTCGGGTCGGGTCGGGTCTGCACACTAGTGTATTAGAGGACACACAGACCCTGAGGGGATCCCGGGTGGCACAGTGGTTAAGGGCGCTGTTGTGGCCCAATTGTGGCCTAGAATTGACCCCTAGCCTCTTACCACTTTTGAATTGTCAGGGCGGTAGTTAGCCTAAAAGAAAGGTCACTCAAATCAATCAATCAAACTATTGATACACTCATCCATTTATTCTCCCTCCCTCCCTCCCTCCCTCCCTCCCTCCCTCCCTCCCTCCCTCCCTCCCTCCCTCCCTCCCTCCCTCCCTCCCTCCCTCCCTCCCTCCCTCCCTCCCTCCCTCCCTCCCTCCCTCCCTCCCTCCCTCCCCTACAGGTTTTGCTGGTACACCAGGCTACCTGTCTCCAGAGGTTCTGAGAAAAGACCCATATGGGAAGCCTGTGGACATGTGGGCCTGTGGTAAACAAACAACCTTTTAATCTCTAACCTTTGACCTTTAGAACTAAACTAAATAACATACCTCTTATATGTGATTGTTCCAAATCATTGTTCCCTGCTGAAAGTTGGCTCAATTCCATTCCAATTCAGGAAGTGAAATTTCAAAAAGGGGTCAGTTTGGGGTCAAGACTGTGTTGTGTCTTCCTGCCAGGGGTGATCCTGTACATCCTATTGGTCGGTTACCCTCCCTTCTGGGACGAGGACCAACACAGACTGTACCAGCAGATCAAGGCTGGGGCCTACGATGTGAGAACTACTAACCTCTATCTCTCTATCTCTCTGTCTGACTCTCTCCTCTCTACGATGGGAGAACTACCAACCTCTATCTCTCTGTCTGACTGACTCTCCTCTCTACGATGGGAGAACTACCAACCTCTATCTCTCTGTCTGTCTGACTCTCTCCTCTCTACGATGGGAGAACTACCAACCTCTATCTCTCTGTCTGACTCTCTCCTCTCTACGATGGGAGAACTACCAACCTCTATCTCTCTGTCTGACTCTCCTCTCTACGATGGGAGAACTACCAACCTCTATCTCTCTGTCTGTCTCTCTCCTCTCTACGATGGGAGAACTACCAACCTCTATCTCTCTGTCTGTCTGACTCTCTACGATGGGAGAACTACCAACCTCTATCTCTCTGTCTGACTGACTCTCTACAATGTGAGAACTACCAACCTCTATCTCTCTGTCTGACTGACTCTCCTCTCTATGATGTGAGAACTACCAACCTCTATCTCTCTGTCTGACTGACTCTCCTCTCTACAATGTGAGAACTACCAACCTCTATCTCTCTGTCTGACTGACTCTCTACGATGTGAGAACTACCAACCTCTATCTCTCTGTCTGTCTGACTCTCTCCTCTCTGATCTGACTCTCTATCTCTCTCTATGGGAGAACTACCAACCTCTATCTCTCTGTCTGTCTGACTCTCTCTCTCTCTACGATGGGAGAACTACCAACCTCTATCTCTCTGTCTGACTGACTCTCCTCTCTACAATGTGAGAACTACCAACCTCTATCTCTCTGTCTGACTGACTCTCTACGATGTGAGAACTACCAACCTCTATCTCTCTGTCTGACTGACTCTCTCCTCTCTACGATGTGAGAACTACCAACCTCTATCTCTCTGTCTGACTGACTCTCTCCTCTCTACGATGGGAGAACTACCAACCTCTATCTCTCTGTCTGTCTGACTCTCTCCTCTCTACGATGGGAGAACTACCAACCTCTATCTCTCTGTCTGACTCTCTGATGGGAGAACTACCAACCTCTATCTGTCTGTCTGACTCTGTCTGGGAGAACTACCAACCTCTATCTATCTATCTGTCTGACTGTCTGACTCTCTGTCCTCTCTACGATGGGAGAACTACCAACCTCTATCTCTGTCTCTCTCTCTCTGTCTCTGTCTGTCTCTCTGTCTGTCTGTCTCTGTCTGTCTCTCTCTCTCTCTCTGTCTCTCTCTGTCTGTCTTCTCTGTCTCTCTGTCTCTCTCTCTCTGGGAGAACTCTCTCTTTCTCTCTCTCTCTCTCTCTCTCTCTCTCTCTCTTTTCTCCACTGGTGTTGGAAATTAATGAATTGATAGACAGAATGGTGGAATGTATTGATTGATTGATGGACTGACTGATTGTTTGTAATGTGTGTCTATAGTTCCCGTCCCCAGAGTGGGACACAGTGACTCCTGATGCCAAAGACCTGATCAATAAGATGTTGACCATCAACCCCGGAAAACGCATCACCACCGGAGAGGCCCTCAAACACCCCTGGATCTGTGTCTGGACACACACACACACACACACACACACACACACACACACACACACACACACGTCACACACACACACACACACACACACACACACACACACACACACACACACACACACAGACACACACACACACAGAAGCACACCCTTCCACTGATCTCTCACTCAATGACATTATTTGTATTGATGACGATTCAAACAGAATTAAAAAACAGACACAGCTAGTTAAAAAGCTAAGATTTAAGTGGGCACACAAAGAAGTAGACACACTTAAACAGCAGGAAGCAGATTGTCGTTCCTGCTCGGTTCTGACTTAAGATGATACCATATTTTCCAAATACAGCAGACACACCACAGAAACACCTTTGATGCACGTCTACACACACACACACACACACACACACACACAACACACACACACATACACAGATCTCACACACACACACACACACACACACACACACACACACACACACACACAGACACACACACACACACACACACACACACACACACACACACACACACACATCCTGAATCACATTGTCTGAAACATTAATCAGAGGGTTGTCACACAAAAAACAGACTGAGGAGCTAGTTCATCACTACATTTGAATCAGGGTTGTCTGGTCCCTTCAGTAAAGAAGTAGATTTTCATTACTGTCACTACATCCTGAATCAGAAGGTTGTCTGGTCCTGCTCAGAGGGTTGTCTGGTCCCTCACCAGTAGATCTCTTCATTACACACACTACATCCTGAATCAGAAGGTTGTCTGGTCCTGAATCACAGGGACAGTTGTCTGGTCCTCACACACACGTAGATCTCTTCATTACTCATCACTACATCCTGAATCAGAGGGTTGTCTGGTCCTGAATCAGAGGGTTGTCTGGTCCCTCAGTAAAGTCCCGTAGATCTCTTCATTACTCATCACTACATCCTGAATCAGAAGGTTGTCTGGTCCTGAATCAGAGGGTTGTCTGGTCCCTCAGTAAAGTCCCGTAGATCTCTTCATTACTCATCACTACATCCTGAATCAGAAGGTTGTCTGGTCCTGAATCAGAGGGTTGTCTGGTCCTCAGTAAAGTCCCGTAGATCTCTTCATTACTCGTCACTACATCCTGAATCAGAAGGTTGTCTGGTCCTGAATCAGAGGGTTGTCTGGTCCCTCAGTAAAGTCCGTAGATCTCTTCATTACTCGTCACTACATCCTGAATCAGAGGGTTGTCTGGTCCTGAATCAGAAGGTTGTCTGGTCCCTCAGTAAAGTCCCACAGATCTCTTCATTACTCCCACTTTGTTTACAAACTTCCCAGTTGAAGTAAACCAATATAAGTGTTGGTTAACTCTTGAGGTCCTCTTGTCTCCACTAAGTTAAAGGTAAATCCTCTTTTAGTTTGAGCTCTCTCTTTTGGGTTCCCGACCACTAAGGCAGTTTAAAACCCCTAATGATGATTGAGTTCACTGAGATTTGGGTTCCCTGGTACCACTAGGGCAGTTTAAAACCCCTAATGATGAATGAGTTCACTGAGATTTGGGTTCCCCTGTACCACTAGGGCAGTTTAAACCCCTAATCAGATTTGTAATAGTTTTGATTAAATGTAATTTAATGTATATGTATCTGTTACTGTATCTTGTAGTTTAAATATTTGTGTTGTTTATTGTATTGATCATATTGATTATTGGAATTGTTGTCCTCACGGAGACCCGAGGTCTCAATGGGATCCCCTGTATAACATAACATTCTCTCTCAATTCAACTACATTCAAGGGGCTTTATTGGCATGGGAAACATGTTGTTAACATTTCCAAAGCAAGTGGAAGTAGATAATATACAAAAGTGAAGAAAAAACACAATATAAAATGAGCAGTAAACATGACATTCTCTTGTCTGCAGCAACGGTCCACTGTAGCTTCCATGATGCACAGACAGGAGACTGTGGAGTGTCTGAAGAAGTTCAACGCCAGGAGAAAACTCTCAACACTCCTCTTTCACTGTCCTCTGTTCTATTCAGAAACTCAAGGTAACACTCCTCTTTCACTGTCCTCTGTTCTATTCAGAAACCCAAGGTAACACTCCTCTTTCACTGTCCTCTGTTCTATTCAGAAACTCAAGGGATGTGTCTCTCCTTCACTACCCTATCCTATACCCTATTCCCTATACCCTATTCCCTATACCCTATTCCCTATACCCTATTCCCTATCAGAAGGTTCCCTATCAGAGGGTTGTCTGACCCTATTCCCTATATCTCTTTCATGTACTCTCACTGTTCCTATTCAAAGGTTGTCTGGTCCTGAATCAGAGGGATGTGTCTATTCCCTATACCCTATTCCCTATACCTCTATTCCCTATACTCTATTCCCTATACTGTCTGTCATTATACCCTGGTCCTGATACCTCAGATACTATGTTGTATACCCAGAGTCCCTATATAAATTCCCTATACCCTATTCTCTTCCCATTTCCCTATTCCCTGTACTCTATTCCCTATACCCTATTCCCTATACCTTATATTTACCCTATTCCTGTATCCTATCCCTATTCCTTATACCCTATACCTATTCCTGTACCCTGGTCCTATTCATGATTCCCTATTCCTATTCCTTATACCCTATTCCCTGTTCCTGTTCCATATTCATATACCCTATTCCCTATACTATGCCTGAATACCCAGAGCTCTATTCCTATTCCTATACCATATTTCATTACCTATTCCCTAGTAAAGTCCCTATTCCCTATACTTTTCCCTATTTCCTGTACCCTATTCCTATATACATTCCCCTGTAATCCCCTATTCCTATATACCCTATTCCCTGTTCCTGATACCCTATTCCTTAGGTTCCCTATTCCCTCACTATGCACTACTGTATACCCAGAACTCTATTCCTTATACCCTATTCCCTATGTTATTACTGTATACCCAGAACTCTATTCCCTATTATATATTTCCTATCCCTATTCCCACTAAGTTAAAGGTAACCATTCCCTATTCCTGTATATTCCCTATACCTTTACCCTATACCTTATACCCTGTACCTATTTATTCCTTACATTATACCCTATACCCTATTCCCTATTCATTATTCCTATTCCCTATTCATTACCCTATTCCTGCCCTATACTCTATTCCTCTATTCCTTATACCCTATACTCTATTCATACCCTTTGGGTTCCCTATACCACTAGGGCAGTTCCCCTATTCCTATGAATGAGTTTCCTTATACTATTCCCATTTTTTTATTTATTTTAATTTTACCTTTATTTAACCAGGCAAGTCAGTTAAGAACATATTCTTATTAAATGACGTAACAGTGGGTTAACTGCCTGTAGGGGCAGAACGACAGATTTGGACTAGTACCTTCCGGTTACTAAACGCTCTAACCATTGGGGTACGCTGCCGCCCTTATACCCCATACCCTATACCTTATTCCATATTCCTATTCCTTATACCCTATTCCTTATACCCTATACCTTATTCCATATTCCTATTCCTTATACCCTATACCTTATTCCTATTCCCTATTCCTTATACCCTATTCCCTATACCCTATTCCTGATACCCTATTCATTATACCTCTTCCCTATACCTATTCCCTATTCCGTGCATTACTACAAGGCCCATAGAAATCTAAAAGACTTTGTTCATTTGTTATTTAATTCTACGGTTCTGTTTCTGTTTATTATTATTGTCAAAAAGAAAATCACAATAAATATCCTTTAATAAAAAGAGCAGTGCCTTTTTAAAATAGGGCATTCTTTGGGATGTAGCAAGCACACACCCTTCTCTGTCTCACCCCCTTTCCACCTGCTTTGAAATGATCAGTCCTTCAGTAGAGACTATAGTACCACTGCTGTTGAAATGATCAGTCCTTCAGTACTATAGTACCACTGCTGTTGAAATGATCAGTCCTTCAGTAGAGACTATAGTACCACTGCTGTTGTCTGGTGAAATGATCAGCCCTTCAGTAGAGACTATAGTACCACTGCTGTTGAAATGATCAGTCCTTCAGTAGAGACTATAGTACCACTGCTGTTGTCTATGATCAGTCCTTCAGTAGAGACTATAGTACCACTGCTGTTGTCTGGTGAAATGATCAGTCCTTCAGTAGAGACTCCACTGCTGTTGAAATGATCAGTCTTCAGTAGAGACTATAGTACCACTGCTGTTGTCTCTCAGTCCTTCAGTAGAGACTATAGTACCACTGCTGTTTCTGGTGAAATGATCAGTCCTTCAGTTATAGTACCACTGCTGTTGAAATGACCCTTCAGTAGAGACTATAGTCCACTGCTGTTGTCTGGTGATGATCAGTCCTTCAGTAGAGACTATAGTACCACTGCTGTTGAAATGATCAGCCCTTCAGTAGAGACTATAGTACCACTGCTGTTGTCTGGTGAAATGATCAGTCCTTCAGTAGAGACTATAGTACCACTGCTGTTGAAATGATCAGTCCTTCAGTAGAGACTATAGTACCACTGCTGGTGAAATGATCAGTCCTTCAGTAGACTATAGTACCACTGCTGTTGTCTGGTGAAATTCAGTATTCAGTAGAGACTATAGTACCACTGCTGGTGAAATGATCAGTCCTTCAGTAGAGACTATAGTACCACTGCTGTCAGTCCTTCAGTAGAGACTATAGTACCACTGCTGTTGTCTGGTGAAATGATCAGTCCTTCAGTAGAGACTATATACCACTATTGTCCCTGGTGAAATGATCAGCCCTTCAGTAGAGACTATAGTACCACTGCTGTTGAAATGATCAGTCCTTCAGTAGAGACTATAGTACCACTGCTGTTGTCTGGTGAAATGACCAGTCCTTCAGTAGAGACTATTACCACTGCTTCTGTTGAAATGATCAGTCCTTTCAGTAGAGACTATAGTACCACTGCTGTTGAAATGATCAGTCCTTCAGTAGAGACTATAGTACCACTGCTGTGTCTGGTGAAATGATCAGTCCTTCAGTAGAGACTATAGTACCACTGCTGTTGTCTGGTGAAATGATCAGTCCTTCAGTAGAGACTATAGTACCACTGCTGTTGAAATGATCAGTCCTTCAGTAGAGACTATTCCACTGCTGTTGAAATGATCCCTTCAGTAGAGACTATAGTACCACTGCTGTTTCTGGTGAAATGATCAGTTTCAGTAGAGACTATTACCACTGCTGTTGTCTGGTGAAATGATCAGTTTCAGTAGAGACTATAGTACCACTATTGTTGAAATGATCAGTCCTTCAGTAGAACTATGGTTACCACTGCTGTTGTCAGGGGCAAATGATCAGTCCTTCAGTAGAGACTATAGTACCACTGCTGTTGTCTGGTGAAATGATCAGTCCTTCAGTAGAGACTATAGTACCACTGCTGTTGAACCACCTTCAGTAGAGACTATAGTACCACTGCTGTTGAAATGATCAGTCCTTCAGTAGAGACTATAGTACCACTGCTGTTGAGATTCCTTCAGTAGAGACTATAGTACCACTGCTGTTGTCTGGTGAAATGATCAGTCCTTCAGTAGAGACTATAGTACCACTGCTGTTGAAATGATCAGTCCTTCAGTCCTATAGTACCACTGCTGTTGAAATGATCAGCCCTTCAGAGACTATAGTACCACTGTTGTCTGGTGAAATGATCAGCCCTTCAGTAGAGACTATAGTACCACTGCTGTCCTGATGATCAGTCCTTCAGTAGAGACTATAGTACCACTGCTGTTGTCTGGTGAAATGATCAGTCCTTCAGTAGAGACTATAGTACCACTGCTGACTTGTACCATGATGATCAGTCCTTCAGTAGAGACTATAGTACCACTGCTGTTGTCTGGTTTTAAATGATCAGTCCTTCAGTAGAGACTATAGTACCACTGCTGTTGTCTGGTGAAATGATCAGTCCTTCAGTAGAGACTATAGTACCACTGCTGTTGAAATGATCAGTCCTTCAGTAGAGACTATAAACCACTGCTGTTGAAATGATCAGTCCTTCAGTAGAGACTATAGTACCACTGCTGTTGAAATGATCAGTCCTTCAGTAGAGACTATAGTACCACTGCAGTTGTCTGGTGAAATGATCAGTCCTTCAGTAGAGACTATAGTACCACTGCTGTTGAAATGATCAGTCCTTCAGTAGAGACTATAGTACCACTGCTGTTGAAATGATCAGTCCTTCAGTAGAGACTATAGTACCACTGCTGTTGAAATGATCAGTCCTTCAGTAGAGACTATAGTACCACTGCTGTTGTCTGGTGAAATGATCAGCCCTTCAGTAGAGACTATAGTACCACTGCTGTTGTCTGGTGAAATGATCAGTCCTTCAGTAGAGACTATAGTACCACTGCTGTTGTCTGAAATGATCAGTCCTTCAGTAGAGACTATAGTACCACTGCTGTTGAAATGATCAGTCCTTCAGTAGAGACTATAGTACCACTGCTGTTGAAATGATCAGTCCTTCAGTAGAGACTATAGTACCACTGCTGTTGAAATGATCAGTCCTTCAGTAGAGACTATAGTACCACTGCTGTTGAAATGATCAGTCCTTCAGTAGAGACTATAGTACCACTGCTGTTGAAATGATCAGTCCTTCAGTAGAGACTATAGTACCACTGCTGTTGTCTGGTGAAATGATCAGTCCTTCAGTAGAGACTATAGTACCACTGCTGTTGAAATGATCAGTCCTTCAGTAGAGACTATAGTACCACTGCTGTTGTCTGGTGAAATGATCAGTCCTTCAGTAGAGACTATAGTACCACTGCTGTTGAAATGATCAGTCCTTCAGTAGAGACTATAGTACCACTGCTGTTGAAATGATCAGTCCTTCAGTAGAGACTATAGTACCACTGCTGTTGAAATGATCAGTCCTTCAGTAGAGACTATAGTACCACTGCTGTTGAAATGATCAGTCCTTCAGTAGAGACTATAGTACCACTGCTGTTGAAATGATCAGTCCTTCAGTAGAGACTATAGTACCACTGCTGTTGAAATGATCAGTCCTTCAGTAGAGACTATAGTACCACTGCTGTTGAAATGATCAGTCCTTCAGTAGAGACTATAGTACCACTGCTGTTGAAATGATCAGTCCTTCAGTAGAGACTATAGTACCACTGCTGTTGAAATGATCAGTCCTTCAGTAGAGACTATAGTACCACTGCTGTTGAAATGATCAGTCCTTCAGTAGAGACTATAGTACTACTGCTGTTGAAATGATCAGTCCTTCAGTAGAGACTATAGTACCACTGCTGTTGTCTGGTGAAATGATCAGTCCTTCAGTAGAGACTATAGTACCACTGCTGTTGAAATGATCAGTCCTTCAGTAGAGACTATAGTACCACTGCTGTTGAAATGATCAGTCCTTCAGTAGAGACTATAGTACCACTGCTGTTCTTCTTCTCTCTTTTTATTAGCATTTCTCTTTTCTAAAAATCTTTAATTAGTGAATTGCTCTCTCTTCCCCTCCTCTTTTCTGCTCTGATCAGCCCCTCCTCTTTTACTGCTCTGCTGTTGAAATCCTCTTTTCTGCTCTATCCTCCCACTCCTCTTTTCTGCTCTCTCTTCCCCTCCTTCTTTTTCTGCTCTATCTTCCCCTCCTGTTTTCTGATCAGTCCTTCAGTCCTCTTTTCTGCTCTCTCTTCCCCTCCAGTTTTCTGCTCTCTCTTACCCTCCTCTTTTCTGCTCTCCTTCCCCTAGAGACTTTTCTGCTGTCTCCTGATCCTCTTTCTGCTCTCTCTTCCCCTCCTCTTTTCTGCTCTCTCTTCCCCTCCTCTTTAGAGCTCTCTCCTCCCTCCTCTTTCTGCTCTCTCCTCCCCTCTTTTCTCTTTTCTGCTCTCTCCTCCCCTCCTCTTTTCTGCTCTCTCCTCCCCTCCTCTTTTCTGCTCTCTCTTCCCCTCCTCTTTTCTGCTCTCTCCTCCCCTCCTCTTTTCTGCTCTCTCTTCCCCTCCTCTTTTCTGCTCTCTCCTCCCCTCCTCTTTTCTGCTCTCTCCTCCCCTCCTCTTTTCTGCTCTCTCCTCCCTTGCTCTTTTCTGCTCTCTCCTCCCCTCCTCTTTTCTGCTCTCTCCATCCTTCCCTCCTTTCTTTCTGTCCCCTCCACAATTTTAGGGAGCCATTTTGACCACTCTGCTGGTAACAAAAAACTTCTCAGGTACGTCCTTCTCTCTCTCTCTCTGTTCTTCGATCTCTCTCTCTCTGTCTCTCTCTGTCCTTTGCTCTCTCTCTGTTCTCTCCCTCTGTCTCTCTCTCTGTCTCTCTGTCTCTCTCCCTCTCTGTCTCTCTGTCTCTCTCTCTCTCTCTGTCTCTCTCTCTAGAGACTCTACCTCTTCTCTCTCTGTCTCTCCTTCTCTCTCTCTCTGTCTCTCTCCTCGCTGTCTCTCTGTCTCTCTCTCTCTCTCTCTCTCTCTCTCTCTCTCTCTCTCTCTCCTCTCTCTCTCTCTCTCTCTTGTCTCTCTCTCTGTGTGAAAACTCCTTCAGTAATTTCACTTTACTACCCATATCTGTCTGTTTTGCAGTTATTTTGATTCATGTTTTTTTCTTTAGAATTAAATAATCTGATTTTATTTGATCTTTACAATTAATAATTTTCTTCTTTTAATTGTTTTTATATTTCTTTACGTCCTTTCTTTGGGATGTGGTACCCTCGAGGTAAGAACTCACATCCTCTCCGTCAGACAATCAGTGGCCAGTGTTTCATGTCACTTCCTCTCTGTCAGCCAATCAGTGGCCAGGGCCTCATGTCACACCCTTTTTGTCGGTACTCTTATACCCCTTTCACACAATATCGGGCCTTCCCAACCAAACTGTGCTGGCTCGGATATTTTCTTGTCACATTGTCTCTTGTCGGCACGGTTACAGTAACTATGGAGGATGCGTCCAGGCCGGCTCAGTACATCTTGGTTTGGTTCGACTCCTTAGTGTTAAAATTCCTTTTAAGACATCTTGATTTTATAATAGTACATTAGTGAATGTAGTATATGTATTATATATATCAGTATTATATATATATATATATATATGTTGAATATATATATATAGTATATATATATTATATATATGTATGTATGTATATATTATACATATATATGTATGTAGTATATGTATTTATATATATATGTATGTAGTATATGTATGTATATATATATATATGTAATATATGTATGTATATATATATGTATGTAGTATATGTATGTATATATATATATATGTATGTAGTATATGTATGTATATATATATATATGTATGTAGTATATGTATGTATATATATCATATGTTTATATGTATGTATATATATATGTATGTATATATGTTTTATGTATATATATATATATGTATGTAGTATATGTATGTATATATATATATATGTAATATATGTATGTATATATTATGTATGTAGTATATGTATGTATTTTCTATATCTCCTCCCCTATATTATATGTATGTATATATATATATGTATGTAGTATATGTATGTATATATATATATATGTAACTATGTATGTATATATATATCCCCTATGTAGTATATGTATGTATATATATATATATGTATGTAGTATATGTATGTATATATATATCCTCCTGTATGTAGTATATGTATGTATATATATATGCTGTAGTACATGTATGTATCTATATATATGTCCTGTAGTATATGTATGTATATCTTATATATGTATGTATATATGTATGTATATATATATATGTATGTAGTATATGTATGTATGTATATATATATATATGTATGTAGTATATCTATGTATATATATATATGTAGTGTATGTATGTATATATATATGTATGTAGTATATGTATGTATATATATATATATGTAGTATATGTATGTAGTATATGTATGTATATATATATATGTAGTATATGTATGTATATATATATATGTAGTATATGTATGTATATATATATATATGTATGTAGTATATGTATGTATATATATATATGTAGTATATGTATGTATGTATATATATATGTATGTAGTATATGTATGTATGTATATATATATATGTATGTAGTATATGTATGTATATATATATATATGTATGTAGTATATGTATGTATATATATATATGTAGTATATGTATGTATGTATATATATATGTATGTTATATGTATGTATATATATATATCTGTATGTAGTATATGTATGTATATATGTATATGTAGTATATGTATGTATTATGTATATGTAGTATATGTATGTATATATATATATGTAGTATATGTATGTATATATATATGTATGTAGTATATGTATGTATATATATATGTATGTAGTATATGTATGTATATATATATGTATGTAGTATATGTATGTATATATATATATATATATGTATGTAGTATATGTATGTATATATATATATGTATGTAGTATATGTATGTAGTATATGTATGTATATATATATGTATGTAGTATATGTATGTATATATATATATGTATGTAGTATATGTATGTATATATATATATATGTATGTAGTATATGTATGTAGTATATGTATGTATATATATATTTGTATGTATATATATTATATGTATATATATATGTATGTAGTATATGTATGTATATATATATATGTATGTATATATATGTATGTAGTATATGTATGTATATATATATGTATGTAGTATATGTATGTATATATATATATATGTATGTAGTATATGTATGTATTATATGTATGTATATATATATATATGTATGTAGTATATGTATGTATATATATATGTAGTGTATGTATGTATATATATATGTATGTAGTATATGTATGTATATATATATATATGTATGTAGTATATGTATGTAGTATATGTATGTATATATATGTAGTATATGTATGTATATATATATGTAGTATATGTATGTATATATATATGTAGTATATGTATGTAGTATATGTATGTATATATGTATATATGTATGTAGTATATGTATGTATATATATATGTAGTGTATGTATGTATATATATATGTAGTATATGTATGTAGTATATGTATGTATATATATATATATGTATGTAGTATATGTATGTATATATATATGTAGTGTATGTATGTATATATATATGTATGTAGTATATGTATGTATATATATATATATGTATGTAGTATATGTATGTAGTATATGTATGTATATATATGTAGTATATGTATGTATATATATATGTAGTATATGTATGTATATATATATATGTATGTAGTATATGTATGTATATATATATGTAGTATATGTATATATATATATATGTATGTAGTATATGTATGTAGTATATGTATGTATATATATGTATATATGTATATGTATATATATATGTATATATGTATGTATATATATATGTATGTAGTATATGTATGTATATATATATGTAGTATATGTATATATATATATATGTATGTAGTATATGTATGTATATATATATGTAGTATGTATGTATATATATATGTATGTAGTATATGTATGTATATATATATATATGTATGTATATATGTATGTAGTATATGTATGTATATATATGTAGTATATGTATGTATATATATATGTAGTATATGTATGTATATATATATGTATGTAGTATATGTATGTATATATATATGTATATATGTATATATATATATATGTATGTAGTATATGTATGTATATATATATGTATATATGTATATATATATATATGTATGTAGTATATGTATGTATATATGTATGTAGTATATGTATGTAGTATATGTATGTATATATATGTATATATGTATGTATATATATATGTATATATGTATGTATATATATATGTATGTAGTATATGTATGTATATATATATGTATATATGTATATATATATATATGTATGTATATATGTATGTATATATATATATGTAGTATATGTATATATATATATATGTATGTAGTATATGTATATATATATATACACACACACATTGCATTGGGAAGTATGCACATCCCTTGACTTTATCCACATTTTGTTACGTCACAGCCTTATTCTAAAATGATTTAATGGTTGTTTATCTACACACAATACCCCATAATAACAAAGCAAACATGTATGTTTAAAAAAACAACTGAAACCTTGTTTCTCCTGTGGTCTGAGCGTCCTTTTGGTGCCTTTTGGCTAACTCTAAGCGGGCTGTCATGTGCCTTTTACTGAGGACTGGCGGCCACTCTACCATAACGGCCTGATTGGTGGAGTGCTGCAGAGATGGTTGTTCTTCTGGAAGTTTCTCCCATCTTCACAGAGGAACTCTGGAGCTCTGTCAGAGTGACCATCGGGTTCTTGGTCACCTCCCTGACCAAGGCCCTTCTCCGCCGATTGGTCAGTTTGGCCGGGCGGCCAGCTCTAGGAAGAGTCTTGGTGGTTCCAAACTTCTTCCATTTAAGAATGATGGAGGCCACTGTGTTCTTGGGGACCTTCAATGCTGCAGAAATGTTTTGGTACCCTTCTCCAGATCTGTGCCTCCACACAATCCTGTCTCTGAGCTCTACAGACAATTCCTTCAGACCTCATGGTTTGGTTTTTACTCTGACATGCACGGTCACCTGTGGGACCTTTATATAGACTGGTGGGTGCCTTTCCACATGTCCAATCCATTGAATGTACCACAGGTGGACTCCAATCAAGTTGTAAAAACATCTCAAGGATGATCAACGGAAACAGGATGCACCTGAACTCAATTTGGAGACTCATAACAAAAGGTCTACTTAAATACTGATGTAAATACGGCATCTGTTTATCATTTTTGATACATTTGTGCAAACATTTCTAAAAACCTATTTTCACTTTGCCATTATGGGGTATTGTGTGCAGATTGCTGAGGATTTTTGAAATGTAATACATTTTATAATAAGAGTGTAACCTAACAAAATATGGAAAAAGTGAAGGGGTCTGAATACTTTCCGAATGCCCTGTATATAAACAGGATGTTGTGAATACAGTACATTCACATCCACAGAATACTGCATGTAGTATATATGCAATATATTATGAATAGTGAATATAGTACATTCACAGAATACTTCATCTAGTATATATACAGTATGTACATGGTATATTATAAATAGTAAATATAGTACATTCACATCAACAGAATACTTCATGTAGTATATACACAGTATATATACAGTATATTATGAATAGTGAATATAGTAAATTCACAGAATAGTTCATGTAGTGTATATATATATAGTATATATATAGTATATAATGCATCATATAGAATATATACAGTATGTTATGAATAGTGAATATAGTACATTCACATTCACAGAATACATAATGTAGTATATATACATTATATATGCAGTATATTATGAATAGTGAATATAGTACATTCACATCCACAGAATACTTCATGTAGTATATACTATATGTAGAATATGTTGTAGCATGACAATGCAGATGCATGCAATGATTTTATACAATGACTTTATACCATGACTTTAATATCATGACTTTATAACATGACTTTATAACATGACTTTATAACATGACTTTAATACTGACTTTAATACTGACTTTAATACTGACTTTAATACTGACTTTAATACTGACTTTAATACTGACTTTAATACTGACTTTAATACTGACTTTAATACTGACTTTAATACTGACTTTAATACTGACTTTAATACTGACTTTAATACTGACTTTAATACCATGACTTTAATACCATGACTTTAATACCATGACTTTAATACTGACTTTAATACTGACTTTAATACCATGACTTTAATACTGACTTTAATACTGACTTTAATACTGACTTTAATACTGACTTTAATACTGACTTTAATACTGACTTTAATACTGACTTTAATACTGACTTTAATACTGACTTTAATACTGACTTTAATACTGACTTTAATACTGACTTTAATACTGACTTTAATACTGACTTTAATACTGACTTTAATACTGACTTTAATACTGACTTTAATACTGACTTTAATACTGACTTTAATACCATGACTTTAATACTGACTTTAATACTGACTTTAATACCATGACTTTAATACTGACTTTAATACTGACTTTAATACTGACTTTAATACTGACTTTAATACCATGACTTTAATACTGACTTTAATACTGACTTTAATACCATGACTTTAATACTGACTTTAATACTGACTTTAATACTGACTTTAATACTGACTTTAATACTGACTTTAATACCATGACTTTAATACCATGACTTTAATACTGACTTTAATACTGACTTTAATACTGACTTTAATACCATGACTTTAATACTGACTTTAATACCATGACTTTAATACCATGACTTTAATACTGACTTTAATACTGACTTTAATACTGACTTTAATACTGACTTTAATACCATGACTTTAATACCATGACTTTAATACTGACTTTAATACTGACTTTAATACTGACTTTAATACTGACTTTAATACTGACTTTAAACTGACTTTAATACTGACTTTAATACCATGACTTTAATACTGACTTTAATACCATGACTTTAATACTGACTTTAATACTGACTTTAATACCATGACTTTAATACTGACTTTAATACTGACTTTAATACTGACTTTTACTGACTTTATACTGACTTTAATACTGACTTTAATACTGACTTTAATACTGACTTTAATACTGACTTTAATACCATGACTTTAATACTGACTTTAATACTGACTTTAATACTGACTTTAATACTGACTTTAATACCATGACTTTAATACTGACTTTATAACATGACTTTATACCATGACTTTAATACTGACTTTAATACCATGACTTTAATACTGACTTTATACCATACTTTAATGACTTTAATACTGACTTTAATACTGACTTTAATACTGACTTTAATACCATGACTTTAATACTGACTTTAATACCATGACTTTAATACTGACTTTAATACTGACTTTAATACTGACTTTAATACCATGACTTTAATACTGACTTTAATACTGACTTTAATACTGACTTTAATACTGACTTTAATACTGACTTTAATACCATGACTTTAATACCATGACTTTAATACCATGACTTTAATACTGACTTTAATACTGACTTTAATACTGACTTTAATACTGACTTTAATACTGACTTTAATACTGACTTTAATACCATGACTTTAATACTGACTTTAATACCATGACTTTAATACCATGACTTTAATACTGACTTTAATACCATGACTTTAATACCATGACTTTAATACCATGACTTTAATACTGACTTTAATACTGACTTTAATACCATGACTTTAATACTGACTTTAATACTGACTTTAATACTGACTTTAATACTGACTTTAATACCATGACTTTAATACCATGACTTTAATACCATGACTTTAATACCATGACTTTAATATTGACTTTAATACTGACTTTAATACCATGACTTTAATACTGACTTTAATACCATGACTTTAATACTGACTTTAATACTGACTTTAATACTGACTTTAATACTGACTTTAATACTGACTTTAATACCATGACTTTAATACTGACTTTAATACCATGACTTTAATACCATGACTTTAATACTGACTTTAATACTGACTTTAATACTGACTTTAATACCATGACTTTAATACCATGACTTTATTACTGACTTTAATACCATGACTTTAATACCATGACTTTAATACTGACTTTAATACCATGACTTTAATACCATGACTTTAATACTGACTTTAATACCATGACTTTAATACTGACTTTAATACCATGACTTTAATACTGACTTTAATACTGACTTTAATACCATGACTTTAATACCATGACTTTAATACTGACTTTAATACTGACTTTAATACCATGACTTTAATACTTTAATACTGACTTTAATACCATGACTTTAATACTGACTTTAATACCATGACTTTAATACTGACTTTAATACTGACTTTAATACCATGACTTTAATACCATGACTTTAATACTGACTTTAATACCATGACTTTAATACTGACTTTAATACTGACTTTAATACTGACTTTAATACTGACTTTAATACCATGACTTTAATACTGACTTTAATACCATGACTTTAATACCATGACTTTAATACCATGACTTTAATACTGACTTTAATACTGACTTTAATACCATGACTTTAATACTGACTTTAATACCATGACTTTAATACCATGACTTTAATACTGACTTTAATACCATGACTTTAATACTGACTTTAATACTGACTTTAATACCATGACTTTAATACCATGACTTTAATACTGACTTTAATACCATGACTTTAATACCATGACTTTAATACTGACTTTAATACTGACTTTAATACTGACTTTAATACTGACTTTAATACCATGACTTTAATACCATTACTTTAATACCATGACTTTAATACCATGACTTTAATACCATGACTTTAATACCATGACTTTATTACTGACTTTAATACCATGACTTTAATACTGACTTTAATACTGACTTTAATACCATGACTTTAATACCATGACTTTAATACTGACTTTAATACCATGACTTTAATACCATAACTTTAATACTGACTTTAATACTGACTTTAATACTGACTTTAATACTGACTTTAATACCATGACTTTATTACTGACTTTAATACCATGACTTTAATACTGACTTTAATACTGACTTTAATACCATGACTTTAATACCATGACTTTAATACCATGACTTTAATACCATGACTTTAATACTGACTTTAATACTGACTTTAATACCATGACTTTAATACTGACTTTAATACTGACTTTAATACCATGACTTTAATACTGACTTTAATACTGACTTTAATACTGACTTTAATACCATGACTTTAATACTGACTTTAATACTGACTTTAATACTGACTTTAATACTGACTTTAATACCATGACTTTAATACTGACTTTAATACCATGACTTTAATACTGACTTTAATACCATGACTTTAATACTGACTTTAATACCATGACTTTAATACTGACTTTAATACTGACTTTAATACTGACTTTAATACTGACTTTAATACTGACTTTAATACCATGACTTTAATACTGACTTTAATACCATGACTTTAATACTGACTTTAATACCATGACTTTAATACTGACTTTAATACCATGACTTTAATACCATGACTTTAATACTGACTTTAATACTGACTTTAATACTGACTTTAATACTGACTTTAATACTGACTTTAATACCATGACTTTAATACTGACTTTAATACCATGACTTTAATACTGACTTTAATACTGACTTTAATACCATGACTTTAATACTGACTTTAATACTGACTTTAATACTGACTTTAATACTGACTTTAATACTGACTTTAATACTGACTTTAATACTGACTTTAATACTGACTTTAATACCATGACTTTAATACTGACTTTAATACCATGACTTTAATACTGACTTTAATACTGACTTTAATACTGACTTTAATACTGACTTTAATACTGACTTTAATACTGACTTTAATACCATGACTTTAATACCATGACTTTAATACTGACTTTAATATTGACTTTAATACCATGACTTTAATACTGACTTTAATACTGATATAATACTGACTTTAATACTGACTTTAATACTGACTTTATTACTGACTTTAATACTGACTTTAATACTGACTTTAATACTGACTTTAATACTGACTTTAATACTGACTTTATTACTGACTTTAATACTTTATGACTTTAATACTGACTTTAATACTGACTTTAATACTGACTTTAATACTGACTTTAATACTGACTTTAATACTGACTTTAATACTGACTTTAATACTGACTTTAATACTGACTTTATAACATGACTTTAATACCTTTAATACTGACTTTAATACTGACTTTAATACTGACTTTAATTAATACCTTTAATACTGACTTTAATACTGACTTTAATACCATGACTTTAATACTGACTTTAATACCATGACTTTAATACCATGACTTTAATACTGACTTTAATACTGACTTTATACAATGACTTTAATACTGACTTTAATACTGACTTTAATACTGACTTTAATACTGACTTTAATACTGACTTTAATACTGACTTTAATACCATGACTTTAATACTGACTTTAATACTGACTTTAATACTGACTTTAATACTGACTTTAATACCATGACTTTAATACCATGACTTTAATACTGACTTTAATACTTTAATATGACTTTAATACTGACTTTAATACCATGACTTTAATACTGACTTTAATACTGACTTTAATACTGACTTTAATACTGACTTTAATACCATGACTTTAATACCATGCCTTTAATACCACTGTATATTTGAAACGTTTAGAAACACAAGGAAACTTGTCTCTGTCATTTGACAGATTCAACCATTTAGTTGTTGTTTCAAAACGTTTCCTCTTGTTTTGAGTCTAATGAACACAGCCCTGTTGCATTATGGAGGCTGTCTGCCTCTGTGAGAAACACTGGTGTTAACCTTCCTCTCTATTTCTCTCTTCCTCCCTCTCTCCCTCTCTCTTCCTTCCTTCCTTCCTTCCTTCTCTTCTGTCTTCTTCTCTCCTTCCTTCCTTCCTTCCTTCCTTCCTTCTACAGCAGTCAAGAGTCTGCTGAACAAGAAGGCTTCCTTGAGTTGCTGGGTTAGCTTCCTTCCTTTGTTTCCTTCCTTCCTTTGGTCAGAGCCCTTCAGAAAGCTTCCTTCCTTCCTGATCCTTCCTTCCTTCATTGCTGATCCTTTCAGAAGGCAGTTCCTTTGGCCTCTCTACAGCAGTCAAACATAGAGTCTGCTGAACAGTGCACTAACATAGGGAGTAGGGTGCTGATTGCCGTCTGCAAGGTGAGTTGCTGGGGCCTGTGCGTTCCAAATGGCTCAGTACCTTTGTTTCCCTACTCTCAGTACACTACCTTTGGTCAGAGCCCTCTGCAGAAAGCAGTACTAACATAGAGAGTAGGGTGCTGATTGATAGCCCTCTGCAGAAAGCAGTGCACTAACATAGTATAGATAGGTTGCCCTGGTATAGATTGGTATAGATAGTCCTGTGTCAGTACTCTGGTATAGATAGCCTCTTCAGTACTCTGGTATAGCAGTGCACTAACATAGGGAGTAGGGTGCTGATTCCTGTCTCAGTACTCTGGTATAGATAGTCCTCTCAGTACATAGATAGCAGTGTCACTAACATAGGGAGTAGGGTGCTGATTAGTCCTGTCTCAGTACTCTGCATAGATAGTCCTGTGCAGTACTCTGGTAAGATAGTCCTGTGTCAAGACTCTGGTCAGTACTCTGGTGCTGATGGTCCTGTCTCAGTACTCTGGTATAGATAGCCCTGTCTCAGTACTCTGGTATACATAGCCCTGTCTCAGTACTCTGGTATAGATAGTCCTGTGTCAGTCCGCCTCAGTACCCTGATATAGATAGCCCTGTGTCCGAGCTCTCTCAGTACTCTGGTATAGATCGTCCTGTCTATTGAACCCTGTAGGATCTATATACACTATAAAACCATCAGGGGACTGACTGTATGTCTGTTGGTTCCATTGTACAGGTGTTAAGGGATTCTTTATCAATGATGACTAATTATGTATACATTTCAATCAGGACTGGCTAATCCGAATACTATTATGCTACTGTATATGTATGAATTTTCTCTCTTGCTCCCAGTATTGAATATAATGTAGTGAATGTAGTCAAGAGTTTAGAACAATGACGGTCTGTTCCTTGGTACAAATGAATGAACTATGAATCCAGACTGTCTAGAATGCTTATCTACACTGACTGACCTTGGGTCTATGCTCTGTGGTAAAATGTGTATGTACTCAGTACTCTCTTGAATAAAGGCTGTTACTTGACATTAAGACCGGGGCTTTGTCCATTCCTATAAAATAAGGGTCTTAAAAATTCTTATGAATTGACAGAGTGTTTAATTTTAATTGGGAATTAAAACAGTGGAATTAAATTCCTTCAACAACAGGTAAGGCTAAAAGCTAAATAAAAGTTGACCCAGGTCAGGTCAGGTTTGTGATGTGATGTGATGTGTGATGTTCCCTCTACACTACTTGCTTTTACAGGCGAACAACAAAGCCAACACAGTGACCAGTCCTAAAGCCAACACAGTGACCAGTCCTAAAGACACCAGCTTAACCCCAGCACTGGTACATACTACACCCTCCATACCTACCTCCTCATCACCGGTACATACTACACCCTGCATACCTCCATACCTCCCTCCTCATCACTGGTACATACTACACCCTCCATACCTCCCTCTACTCCATCCTCATCACTGGTACATACTACACCCTCCATACCTCCATACCTCCCTCCTCATCCCTGGTACATACTACACCCTGCATACCTCCATACCTCCCTCCTCATCACTGGTACATACTACACCCTCCATACCTCCCTCTACTCCCTCCTCATCACTGGTACATACTACACCCTCCATACCTCCCTCCTCATCCCTGGTACATACTACACCCTGCATACCTCCATACCTCCCTCCTCATCACTGGTACATACTACACCCTCCATACCTCCCTCTACTCCATCCTCATCACTGGTACATACTACACCCTCCATACCTCCCTCTACTCCCTCCTCATCACTGGTACATACTACACCCTCCATACCTCCATACCTCCCTCCTCATCACTGGTACATACTACACCCTCCATATCTCCATACCTCCCTCCTCATCACTGGTACATACTACACCCTCCATACCTCCCTCTACTCCCTCCTCATCACTGGTACATACTACACCCTCCATACCTCCCTCCTCATCACTGGTACATACTACACCCTCCATACCTCCATACCTCCCTCCTCATCACTGGTACATACTACACCCTGGTACATACTACACCCTCCATACCTCCATACCTCCTCATCACTGGTACATACTACACCCTCCATACCTCCATACCTCCCTCCTCATCCCTGGTACATACTACACCCTCCATACCTCCATACCTCCCTCCTCATCACTGGTACATACTACACCCTCCATACCTCCCTCTACTCCATCCTCATCACTGGTACATACTACACCCTCCATACCTCCCCCTCTCATCACTCCCTCCTCATCACTGGTACATACTACACCCTCCATATCTCCATCCTCACCTCCCTCCTCATCCCTGGTACATACTACACCCTGCATACCTCCATACCTCCCTCCTCATCACTGGTACATACTACACCCTCCATACCTCCCTCTACTCCATCCTCATCACTGGTACATACTACACCCTCCATACCTCCCTCTACTCCCTCCTCATCACTGGTACATACTACACCCTCCACCTCCCTCCATACCTCCCCTCCATACTCCCTCCTCATCACTGGTACATACTACACCCTCCATCCATACCTCCTACACCCTCCATACCTCCATCTTCATCACTGGTACATACTACACCCTCCATACCTCCCTCTACTCCCTCCTCATCACTGGTACATACTACACCCTCCATACCTCCCTCTACTCCCTCCTCATCACTGGTACATACTACACCCATCCATCCATCCTCATCACTGGTACTCCACCCTCTACCTCCATCTTCATCACTGGTACATACTACACCCTCCATACCTCCATCACTGGTACATACTCCCTCCTCATCACTGGTACATACTACACCCTCCATACCTCCATACCTCCCTCCTCATCACTGGTACATACTACACCCTCCATACCTCCATACCTCCCTCCTCATCACTGGTACATACTACACCCTCCATATCTCCATACCTCCCTCCTCATCACTGGTACATACTACACCCTCCATACCTCCCTCTACTCCCTCCTCATCACTGGTACATACTACACCCTCCATACCTCCATACTCCCTCCTCATCACTGGTACATACTACACCCTCCATCCATACCTCCCTCTATACTCCCTCCTCATCACACTGGTACATACTACACCCTCCATACCTCCCTCCCTCCTCCCTCCTCACCCTCACTGGTACATACATACTACACACCCTCCATACCTCCTCCCTCCTCATCACTGGTACATACTACACCCTCCATACCTCCCTCTACTCCCTCCTCATCACTGGTACATACTACACCCTCCATACCTCCCTCTCCTCACTCCCTCCTCATCACTGGTACATACTACACCCTCCATACCTCCCCTCATCACTGGTACCCTCCTCATCACTCCTCATCACTGGTACATACTACCCTCCATACCTCCTCTACTCCCTCCTCATCACTGGTACATACTACACCTCCTCCATACACCCTCCTCATCACTGGTACATACTACACCCTCCATACCTCCCTCTACTCCCTCCTCATCACTGGTACATACTACACCCTCCATACCTCCCTCTACCCCTCCTCATCACTGGTACATACTACACCCTCCATACCTCCCTCCATCACTGGTACATACTACACCCTCCATACCTCCATACTCCCTCCTCATCACTGGTACATACTACACCCTCCATACCTCCCTCTACTCCCTCCTCATCACTGGTACATACTACACCCTCCATACCTCCCTCTACTCCCTCCTCATCACTGGTACATACTACACCCTCCATACCTCCATCACCTCCACCCTCCATACTCCCTCTACCCTCCTCATCACTGGTACATACTACACCCTCCATACCTCCCTCCCTCCTCATCACTGGTACATACTACACCCTCCATACCTCCCTCTCTCCCTCCTCATCACTGGTACATACTACACCCTCCATACCTCCCTCCTCTCCCTCCTCATCACTGGTACATACTACACCCTCCATACCTCCCTCTACTCCCTCCTCATCACTGGTACATACTACACCCTCATACCTCCCTCTACCCCTCCTCATCACTGGTACATACTACACCCTCCATACCTCCCTCTCCCTCCTCATCACTGGTACATACTACACCTCCATACCTCCCTCTACCCCTCCTCATCACTGGTACATACTACACCCTCCATACCTCCTCCTCATCACTGGTACATACTACACCCTCCATACCTCCTCCTCCTCATCACTGGTACCTACACCTCCATACCTCCCTCTGACTCCCTCCTCATCACTGGTACATACTACCCATACCTCCAACTCCTACCTCCCTCTACTCCTCCTCATCACTGGTACATACTACCCTCCACCTCCTCCTCACCTCCCTCCTCCATACTGGTACATACTACACCCTCCATACCTCCTCTACTCCCTCCTCATCACTGGTACATACTACACCCTCCATACCTCCCTCTACTCCCTCCTCATCACTGGTACATACTACACCCTCCATACCTCCCTCTACTCCCTCCTCATCACTGGTACATACTACACCCTCCATACCTCCCACTACTCCCTCCTCATCACTGGTACATACTACCCTCCTACTCCTCATACCTCCACCCTCCATACCTCCATACCTCCCTCCTCATCACTGGTACATACTACACCCTCCATACCTCCCTCTACTCCCTCCTCATCACTGGTACATACTACACCCCCATACCTCCCTCTACTCCCTCCTCATCACTGGTACATACTACACCCTCCGTACCTCCCTCTACTCCCTCCACCTCCTGCTCCACCTCCTCCACCAATTATACCTCCTCCTCCTCCACCTCCTCCTCCACCTCCTCCACCACCTCAACCTCCTGCTCTACCTCCTCCTCCACTTGAACCTCCTGCTCTACCTCCAACTCCTTCTCCTCCTCCACGCCCTGCTCCACCTCCTCCTCCTCCTCAACCTCCTGCTCTAACTCTACCTCCTCCTCTACCTCATCCTCCACCTCCACCTCCTCTACCACCTCCTCCTCCTCCACCTCC